>NC_057803.1:278369315-278669315 GCF_018294505.1 Triticum aestivum | reverse complement strand
GAGCCTCCCCTCTTTGTTTTCTAGCCTGATTTTGTTGTGTTCTTCCCCAATTTTGAAAATCCCCACCAAAAATAGCCCCAATTTTTTTTGTGATTTGCTGGTTTGATGAAGTTTTGTTGGATTTGATCCATGGATTTGCTTGGTTTCAAGTGGATCTAGCATCTCCCCAAGTTTCCCCATCTTTCATCCACGAAATGTCATCAATTTTGACCCCAAATCCCCAAATTCTGCCCAAAATCGCGCCCCGGATCTCAAATCCCGCGTCGACCCCGATACACCGGACGACCGACACTTTACCGGATGTCCGGAGCCCCAGGAACCACCGGACGACCGGAACCCCAAACCCGAGATGAACTAGCGGTTTTCTGACCCGACCGGACGTCTAACGACCGGACATCTGTCCATTTCCGGACGTCCGCTACCTGTAGATATTGACTTCGGTTGATTCTTGTTTCGACCATAACTAATTCACCCGAACTCCGATTTTGACATTCTTTAGCTCTTTTTGAAGCTATTGACAGCCACCTTCCCATAAAAATACCACCAACATCATTTGACTCCACAATTGTTTTGGAACTTTGGCATCTTTGCCTAGGGCTTCCACCACATCATCCGCTACACCACCACCGACTTCCGCAACCTAACCAATTTTGTTCACCATAGCATTAGTGGTTGTTTGAGTTGTGATTTGAGTCTCATAAGGTGTTTCGGCTACTTAGGGACGATTACTTCTTCTTCAACCACCACCACCACTTTCGCATAACCTTGCCCACCATACACTTCCGCCACCCCAACTTAACCCAATTTTTTTGAGTTGTGAGTTGTGTCTCCTAAGGTGTTTCGGCTACTTAGGGACGGTGACCTTCGACTCCGACTCGCATAACCCAACATAACCTCCACTTTCGCAACACCACCACCGCATTCCCTCTACCACCATTTGACTTTTGTCGTTTGAGATTTTGAGTTCGCGGTTTTTCCGTTTCCTAACGTGTTTCGGCTACTTAGGGACGAGTCTCCATCATCATGGTATCTACATCAAGAACACCGTCACTCATCATCGCCACAGATGGTAACCTCCATATCAGTATCATCTTGGTATCGTGGTATCCCTCCATTGTACATTCCCCTTGCAATTGCATTGATAACCCCTAGCCCATTTTGCATTACCTGCCTATCGAGACTAGCCATTTGAGTATTGCCGGCAACGTTACTTGTGCACATTAGTGATCTACACCGTCCATTCCATACATACCATATCATATTGGTATCATATCATCTCGTGTGCCTCATGTTTGTTCCTGCATATACACAATTGCTATCTTGGTTTGTGAATTGTGCAAAAGTGGCCATACAAAAAAAGAATAAAGATTTTAAGCAAAACAGAAAGAACAAAGAAGCTTGTAAGTAATAGCCATAACATCATACCACATTGCATAAGATTGTCATATCCGATCATCTTGGATCATCTTGAGAGAAGCACCGGAACATCATACATATATAGCATACATTTGGTATAGTTCTCTCCTTTCTTCCACTCATATTTGCTCGAGTCTTGTGATGGATAGGCAAGGCATTTCATCTCCTGTTTTCGACAACAATGACGGCGTGAACAACTCCAGAACCAACACTCCCCACTTCGGACTACAACGAGCAATGCAAGTCATTGACAACATCACCACCGACTTACGACATTCCGAAGCTAGGAGAAGGGACTACTTCGACAACAAGTTTTCCACACAAAAGGAGGAGCAAGATGCAAGGATGGTGGAGATTCGGACTTTGTTGGCCAAACGTTCTTCCCCTTCATCATCCTCAAGGCGATGGCAAGCAAGTCAATCATCTTCGGAGCGCCCAAGCGATGCAAGTGCAATTCGTCCACGTCCACATCTCCATGGCGACCACCATCACGTTCGTGATCTACATCGTCATGAAGGGAAAGTCACCTCCAAGCAAAATGTGCATGAAGACGACGAACGACATCTACTACGAGCTCAAGCACGACAACGACATCATCATCATGAAGATGCTCGCCAAGCGCAAACGTACAAGTCCCAACAAGCCCTACTTCACGGCAAGGCCAAACTTCATGAGCACAAGAGAAGACTGTGAGACGAGCACCACCAAGACGGTGCTACGGCTACCACCACCACTTCGACATTTTCGCCAAGTGATATCAAGGCATCTTCGCCTTTGGACGTACGACATATTCGCCTACTTCCCATGAGTTTGCCTACATCGACATCTTCAACAAAAAGGCGACCACCTACAAGCGAGGGCAACACTTCCATCTTCGGAAGCCCCTCAAGAGAGATGGCTGAGCATGGGAAATTCCCTTCAGTCATGGAGACGAGCTACAAGGTGCCACATCATATGGGCCTCCAATAATAAGACGGTGACAAGAAGGTCGAGCAAGGGCCATACCCTTCGGCCACGGCAACGAGCACAAACCTCTTCAACAACATTAAGATGGCGCCCATATTGGACTCATACTCTGAGTCAAGCTACGCGAGCGCGCATGAGACTTTATCTTCGGTCTCGGATGAGAGTGATGTTTTGCCACATCCTACGGCATTCATCTTTGGAGGCGTTATGGATGAGGAGGTTGAGCATGGGACTATCCCTTCAACCAAGGCGGCGATAGGAGTTGAGCATGGAGACGTTTGCACCTACATCTCCCCAACACCCATATATGACATTGAGTGCATTTCCTATGGGAGGATGAGTGTGACCACCACTAGACTCACACTTGAGAGCATGCCACACATCCTATGTGAGGTTGAGAGCCATTTGAGTGACCCCACCAACCATATGAGTGAGAGCACCCAAGAGGGAGTGAGTGAGCCACAACACTTAGTGAGTGAGGTAGTTGACATGGCATGTGAGGCCACTATGATTTCTAACGACTTAACCTCTACTCCAAGTGTGTTTTCTTATTTGGTTCTAGGTCTCCTACATGACGACAGGGCTATCCTCGACGAGTCCATACCTCCAATGGAGGTAACGATGGCCATGGTGGAAGAAGATGCACCCCCACATGGTACCATGAAGTTGAAACCTCACCTACAACACATGAGCGATGCTCTAAAGGTAACATAGGTGATGGTGCTTCTCTTGTCCCACTAGTGGACTATCTTGCAAATGATTGCTTGCATGATGATGATCACCTTATGTATTCATCGCATACTATGTCATGTTTCGATATGCCACCCATTTATGATGAATACAATGATGAGCATGTTGATTTGCCTAGTTGTGATGCTATGCTCCATAGGATATCATGTGAAAATTCTTTTGGTCACATCATGTTTGACAATCCTTTAAACTTGCCATATGCTATGAGTGATATCTCCCATATTGTATCATTTCAATCTCAACATAGTAACTATGCATGTCCCATTAAAATAAATCCCATTTGCACTTATGGCATAGATGATGAGATGATGGTCATTGGCTTTTGTTTTTCATGTGATGATATTGCTAAGCTTCCTTTACATGATTTGCACAATTCATCTACTATACCATGCCCTCATCACATAGAACCAAATATGCTTTCTTTTGGATGTTCTTAGTATTCTCCATGTGATGTTTCCATTAATCCCCATGAGGAGATCCCCATAGTTTCCTCATACATATTAGGAGATTTTCATGCATTCCATACTTTGCATGATTCCCATAATTGCTTGCACCATATGCATTCCACGCATAACAATGCTCTAGATATTTTCCCATGATGAATTACACAATTTGAGTCTCCATTATGCTATACATAACAACAAACCTATCATCATGGATGACATGTTTCTATATCACGCATCTCATTTATTTGAGCATTGGATATTTTGTGCTAACCGACACAAGCACGTGCGCATCCTTATGGATTATGTGTACATATACAACGCACACACACTTTTTCCTTTGTCTTTGTTTTGTCTAGGTACTCACGTACACTCGTCAACCTCACAATCCCATGAGTTGATGAAACGAGCTCTTGTGAGCAACAATTATTTGGGATCCCGTGGACTATCCTTACCACCATTCCCTTCGCGCAAGGACTATGCGCATCTTTTCTACTTAACTCTCACACGACTATGGGCTATATATCACTTGTTACCTTATGCCCATACTATCATGTTCACTTTGCATGTTATGCCTATTTCTATGTATTTTCCATGCAATTGTGACCTTTGCTTGCATCTACCCATGATTCACCATTATGCTACTCCTATATGTATTTGCATGCTTGGTGGAGATACTTGTTACTATTACCATGTTTTCCTTGTGCCACATGCTATTGATGCTTGTTGTGTTGGGAGAGTCATGATGTTCCTTTGCTATTTACATAGGACTTCTTGCCAACACCATGAACCTACTTTGCTCATATCTTCCTTTCATGCTTGTGGTATGTCATGTGAATTATTCATGCACACTATTTGCACCCATGACATGCTTGACATGATCCCTTCTAGTACGTTGCATCTTTGCACTACTAGATTGCTTGACTTGATCACTATGATTGCTTGCTTTATCGCATCACCCACTATTACTTGCTTTCTTGGGTTGATGACATATATGTTCGTGCCTCTCACATGATACATCTTGTTCATTGTCGCTTGCCTCCAATTGTTGCATCTATGCTTATTGATCGTGGAGACTTGGACATATTACTTGTGATGCATGCTTGTTTGATTGAGCCTATTGTATTTGGTTATTCTCGCATCATATGCCTCCATACTATGAAATGCTCCCTTGTCCTTTCTTATGATGAGCATGATGCATATACTTGTTGGGTATCTTACCACACGAATGATAGGTTTTGCACTCCCACTAACCTCATTTGTTTTTTCGAGTGTTTGTCATGTTCTTTCATTTTGAGGGATTCACAAGGTGATACTATCATGAGACAACTTGGTTATGTGAAGGCATACATGATGTGCGACACCAACATTTTCTACATTCTCATAAAGGTGAACTCCTTCCCTTTGAGCCATCCTCAAATACGCATATTGGATGGGTCACTCTTTCATTGTTGTCTCCTACTTGTTGTCTACATGATACATCTCGCGAATGGAGGAGTGACATTGGAGATTGGCTCGAACTTATTGGATGCACCTTCGAACCTCCACTCATGCCACAACATCGAGCATTGGTACACCAACACCTCCATATTTGTTGATTGTGCTCACACATGTCATGCTTGATGGACATATCATACACATGACAAATTTGCATCTTATGCATGGATTGACTCACATTATGATCGCCTAGTTGCATCTTGTGTTCCCATGTCATCCATGATATATGAGATTTTGCACTTTCTTAGCAAATTTGTTGTGATCTTTCTTGATGACATATTCATACATCATGATCATATTGCCTACCATCAATTGCATGATAACCTATTCATATTGAGCATCCATTGCCATATTCATGCCATCAATAAACCGTCTCACTATGACATCATTTTGCACCGTGGTTGCATTGATCATATTCACAACACATTTGTGTGCACAATTATTGCATTCTATATCATCTTGATAAGATTCATGTGCTTTGTCACGAACAATCTTGCCGAACAGACTCATTCTACTATGATGGACACTTTGTGTGCGCTAACCATTGTATTTGCAAGTGTACTTTGTGTTTGCTCATTTTGCATGTACCACATACCGGAGACACCTTGGAGTACTTGGATTGCGCCATGCCTTCAACTCCGTCCAACTACAAGTCCGCCCATGACAATAGTTTCCATGGTGATGAGGATCACAATCCGAGGTCAGATCTTTCCCAAGGGGGGGGGGAGATGATGCGGAGCATTCTACGATCATCCCCATGTACACTACGACTACTCCCCATGCCCCAAGGGGACATATGATGAGACCTCGACTATACACCATTGGACGCAAGGTGAACTCGCTCCTCTCCGAACCGTCACCACATGTGAGACATGGATACTACCTCAAACATATGTGTTGTGCATGACCAGGAACCAAGAGGGAGATCATGGACAAGACGACGAGTACACCAAGCGCGAGGAGCAAGAGAAGGAGCTGCTCGGATGCTTCAACCACCGGACGACCAGACGACGCCGGACGTCCGATGCCTGGACACTCATCCAGCAAGAAGGGCCAGCCGACAGAAGCTACAGAGGCCGGACGACAGACAAGTACAGGATGTCTGACTCACTCCAGCGACCGGACGTCCGACCATCTCCGGAAATTTGGTGCCACCTACCCTGAGCCAAAACAGCGGACGTTCGACAAGTACTGGACAACCGGACCCTCGCGAGCCACCAGACGTCTGGTACCCGTCGGATGACCGGCGCCTATCTGTGGGCAGAGTATCAGGCCAAGGCCCATGTATCCCCCACTTACCCCTTCATGGCCCTAGACTATATATACTACTCCACCTCCTCCTAGTTAGGGTTAGCATTGGTTTAGCTCATTAGAGATAGAGCTTTGCTCATCCATACGGATCTACTCCAGGAGAGAGACCGCAGTCTCTACGGAGAAGATCCATCTTGGATTCAAGACCCCTCACGGGAATATCCTTCGTGGATTTAAGACCTCCTTACGGAGAAGAACCGGTTAGCCTATGTATCATCCTTTGTTGGATTTGGACCATGTATCTCTTTGTGTTTTGAGTATCTAGCATATGTGTGACCATCTCTTGTTGGTTTGAGTGATTCCCTCGTGTTTCCCCTCGTGTTCTTCATGTTCCTCGTTGGGATCCGCTCCTTCTATGAAAGATCGGCCATATAGGGTTCCACCCTGCATCAACCAACAAGTTTGGGATCCATCAACAGATGAAGTTGAGCTTCGGATACATCCCAAAAGTGCAGTCTATGTTTGCGAGAAGCATCAAATTCGCACCAAGGAAGATTCAATGGTGCTAAGAACTGGTCAGCCGAACATTTGATCTTTTCTTCTCATGTCATCCATTCAAGGATTGGAGTACTGCTCTTTGCTAATTCCCCTGAGATATAAAGAGTGGCATAGAATTGAAGAATCACTTCATGATTCCAGCCATGATTTAAACGAAGTAAGCTCTTTAGGAAGACTAGTTCAATCTGCTCGATGGTATGGTGGAAGCAGGGTAGACTTTCGAGCTCTGGGAAATCCAGAATCTTGTGCTTGAAAATGTGATTCTTAATATGAGCATAGTACACGGCATGTTGCTTTGTCGAGAATCTAGGTGACAAGGAAGTTCTTTCTCCATCATATGGGCTAGTTCCAAAGAATGCAAGTTTCAAAAGATGAAACTGCTCATTAAAGGCTGGACCATTAGGGCCATCTTCAACAAGAAACAAGGGAAGGGTTTCCAATGGGTTTCTCAGATGTTCCTCTTCGCCCATAGTCCTCTAAACGTCATCAGGTGCAGGCGCACCTTCCTGAATAGACTTGAGAGGAGCATCATGCATCCTTGATTTCTCTTGTACCGATTGCTTTGAGGAACTTGACTGTCTATCATTTTTGCTCGTTGGAACTCCTTCAGTAGCTTTGTCTTTCGGGCACTAGGGCCTTTTATTTCAATGTATTTCCTTCGGTTGGAGGCACAACAAGCTCTTTCTCATATGCTTGGGGCACAACTAGTGGAGAAATTACTTCTTGAGCCGTCGGCTCGTCAGATTTTCTTTCTTGCTCTTCCAACCGTGGTGCAGTGGAATGAGGAGCAGGATCAACATCCATCTGGGTAGGGGAACCATATGATGTGACTAGGGTGGATTTGTCTCAAGAAGCATTTAGCTCCCCATCATTCTTGTCAATCTCCTCCTGGTTTTATCCGGAGGGCTCAACTTGCAATTTTCTCGGAGGCGATGGATTTTCCTTCTCAACTTCAATTTCCTCATCAACATCATCAACTGGGCTTGCTACTTAGGTGAAGCATTTTGTTCATTAGCCTTTTCTAGGAGGATATCAACAACATCAGGTTGTTCTTGGGCTGCTGGAGTAGGAATGATACCCTCCTCATGGCTAGCTTGCTGCATTGGTTCATCCTCGTGAGGTGGAGAAGGTGGAATCTACTGCAAGGGAGTACTGGAATCAAGTGGAGTATCACCAACAGTTTGAAGGCGAAGATCTTTGTTTCCTTTCGTTTTGCTGGATCTCGCTTTAGCCTTCCGATGTTTTTCTTCTTTAATTCTTCTTCGAGCAAGATCTGCCTTGCAATCAATCTCCTCGTTTCTTTTGTCACACATCTGGGATACCTCCATGTGCAATCGCAAGTGCCAATCTATTTTCTCATTCCACATGAGAATGAGAGCCTTGGTGAGTTCAACAATCTCTTTGTTCAGATTATTTCTTTCATATTCAGATTTAGCTTCTCTCCTCATTTTCTCGACGGTTTGCTTGTGTTTGATAGCTTGATTCAGCTTCTTAGAGATTTTTCTCAGCTCAATGAGATGCTTCATTACCATTTTGGTAACATCATTAGGTAGTCCCAGACTGCTTATATCATCAGATTTTGCATCATATGTAGCACTGTCAATCACATCGATCATGAGATTGAAATCATACTTCTATTCCTATGTGGAAGCAGGAAAACTAGGTCTAGCCTTCTTAGCAGATGCATCAGCTTTTCCTTCAGATTGCAGCTTTCTCTTCACTGCAGGGTTTGTCACAGATCTTGGAGCTGCAGAACTCGAAGGTTTATTAGTGAAGGAAATTGGTCCACACCTTGGTGATCTCCCTAGAGAGGGTAAAACTTTCATTGGCGAGGGGCTCATGAATGGCTTGTTCAGAATGTCACGTTGATCATACATTAGAATTTCATCAGGAGCATCTTCGCTGGATATCTCATGAGACGAGTTAGAAATGGCCTTCTTTGATGATGAGGACATCAATACCATTGTTACATCCACAACCCCTGTTGCTATACATACTGGACCAATTACTAGAGCTCGCGCACACCAATTAAATTACTAGGTACTTTTGTTTCTTGGTAACGATTCTAATGTTCATGAGAATATGATGCTGCCTAAATTGGATACAATTTTTTGGTTACAAATGAAGGGCTTAGCTTGGACAAGAAAGATGAACCTTGGAGCAAGTTCAAGCATGGAGATGATGGCGTGCGCAAGGGGAACAAGAACGGAGTTACAAGGGATGATTCCAGGACTTTGAGGCCACCATAATGAGTGCATGAAGCCTTGGACGAAATATACAAGATGCCTCTTCATAAATTTCGTCCAGAGGCTATTCTAGGTGCTGCGTCACCTTATTTTCGGGCCAGCCCCATGTAATTTCGAAATACTTGATTATAGGCTGTTTTTAGAGTCCGTATGCTGCGTCACCTCCTCCAAGGGCCACAAAATTCACCCCTCTCTCCTCCATATATACAGACCCTAGGGCATCGTTTAGACTTCGTGTTTTGTTTAGATTATAAGTTCGCCATAGTTGCAACTTCGCATACTTCGTTTGTGTTCAACGACCAGAAAAAGGTATCATAGAACCCCCAACTTCAATAATAAAGTTTTCCTCTTATATTCACAATATCCAGATTGCAATCTCAGTTTCTTGCTTATTCTTCGTTTGCTCGCAGGAAATAGCCCCTCGTGGTCAGGTTGATCGTGCTCCGGCGTGGTCAATAACCACTCGGAAGTTGGTTTAGAGATTGCTAAGGCACGACGTCTCGCACGTTCATAGTCAGATTGTCAAGGTCGACTCCCACAGAAAACAATAGCCACCATCTCATCGGAACATCGGGACACCTTCGCCTCTATCAAGTGGTATCAGATTTTCAGGTTGCTCGGTGAGATTTTGCAGTTTTTCATAGTTTAGACCGATTCTGTTCTTCATACCTACAGTCCACGAAAAAGCCACAAAGAAATTAGGGTTAGTTCATCATATCCGAACCAATCTGAGCCTTTGCATAATAATTTTAGGTTTTTTCTTTGTTGAATTTGCGGTTGCATTGTCGTGTCTAGTTGCTGGTCTTATCGTCTAGTCTTTTAGAGTTTCGAGTTCTGGTCATAAGTTGTCATGACGCCGCCGCACCATCATCATCGTCCCTACCATCTACCACCATCGCTTATCCGCCACCAATTCGTATCCATATACCACCACCGATCTGTATCCATATACAACCACCGCTACCACCATTGCTGCCATATACAAACACCGCTGTCATATCCTACCACCATATATCCACCACCAATCTGAGTTCCTTTCATATTCGGTTTGTTTTCGTGATCCATCTAATTTGCGATTTGTGTTTCCTTGCCTGAGTAGGTCTCGAAAAAAAGAGTCTGGAGACCCCCGGGCAGTTTTTAGGCCAAAATTTAGGTGACCGAAAATATTTTTTCCCTATCCTATTTTTAGGCTTTTCTGTGTCTTTTGAGCCACGTGTCATCATAGTGATTTTTTGTCGCACTTTTTAGTCATCGCTACCCTGATTTCCGAAAAAATAGTCAAAAAATTTTGTGCCCATCCTATTAGTTTGACCTGGGAAGAGTTTTGAGACACTTGCCATTACATTGATTTTTCGCAAAAACAAAAAAAGAGGAGCGCCAAAAAAATAGAGCGATTTTTTTCTAAAGTGTGCTTTTCCCTTGTTTACATGTCGCGCCATGATTTTGTTCGCGTTCTAGGCTCGCATCTCTAGTACGATCTAGCCTAGGACTAGCACAATACCGTCGTTGAGCGTTTATTCAACTTTGCATCTCTGAATTGATTATTGCTGACCCTTTTTGCTCCCATATTATAAGCCTTGCTAGCTCAATATACATCCATGGTGGAGATGATTCTGATCATCAGACGCAATACATGGTTGCTGAAGATGCTGACAGGTATGAATATTTAGTTGTTCAATGTGTTTTGAGTCTATAGGTTACACAAGCTTTGCAAAATCAGACCCATGATTTGTTCCATACAAAGGGAGTTGTGAAGGAACGTTCTGTTCACGTCATCATAGATGGAGGGAGCTGCAACAACTTGGCTAGCATGGAGATGGTGGAGAAGCTATCTCTCACCACAAGACTACATCCACATCCTTACTACATTGAATGGTTCAACAACAGCAGCAAGGTGAAGGTAACACATACTGTTCGTGTGCATTTTAGTATCTCTACATATGCTGATTATGTTGATTGTGATGTGGTACCTATGCAAGCATGTTCCTTATTACTTGGTAGAACATGGCAATTTGATAAAAATTCTGTACACCATGGTAGAAATAATCAGTATACTCTTGTTCATAAGGACAAGAATATTACTTTGCTTCCTATGACTCTTGATTCCATTTTGAAAGATGGTATTAATAGAGCTAATAAAGCAAAAAAGTGAAAATCAGATTGTGGCAAAAGAATTTGAGCAACAAATGAAGCCTACTAATAAACCATCTAGTGTTGCTTCCAAAATTAAATTGAAAAGTGCATGTTTACTTGCCACCAAATATAATATTGATGATCTAGATTTCAGCAAATATGTTTGCTATGCTTTTGTTTGCAAAGAGGCGTTATTTTCTTTCGAGGATGTACCTTCCTCTTTGCCTCCTACTGTCACTAACATTTTGAAGGAGTCTGTCGACGTCTTACCACAAGACGTGCCACTGGGATTACCACCTATTCGAGGGATTGAGAATCAGACTGACTTAATTCCCGATGCTTCGCTGCCTAACCGGGCGCCATATCATACCACTCCAGAGGAGACGAAGGAGATTTATGCGTCAAGTACAGGAGCTGCTCGACAAAGGTTATATACATGAATCTCTTAGTCCTTGTGTTGTTCCTATTATACTAGTGCCAAAAAAGGATGGTACGTCGTGTATGTATGTTGATTGTAGAGGCATTATTAATATTACTATTCATTATCATCATCCTGTTCCTAGGCTAGATGACATGCTTGATGAATTGAGTGGCTCTACAATATTCTCCAAAGTTGATTTGTATAGTGGATACCATCAAATTCGTATGAAATTGGGAGATGAATGGAAAACAACATTTAAAACTAAGTTTGGATTATATTGGTGGTTAGTCATGCCTTTTGGGTTAATTAATGCACCTAGTACTTTCATGAGATTAATGAACTAAGTTTTATGTGCTTTCATTGGACGATTTGTGGTTGTCTATTTTGATGACATACTGATTTATAGCAGATCTTTGGAGGAACATTTGGAACATTTACGTGTTGTTTTTATTGCTTTACGTGATGCACGTTTGTTTGGTAACCTTGGGAAGTGCACCTTTTGCACCGACCGAGTATCTTTTCTTGGCTATGTTGTTACTCCACAAGGAATTGAAGTTGATAAACCCAAGATTGAAGCTATTGAGAGTTGGCCGTAGCCCAAAACGGTCACACAAGTAAGGAGTTTTCTTGGCCTCGCTGGATTCTATAGGCGTTTAGTGAGAGATGTCAGCACCATTGCTGCACCTCTCAATGAGCTTACAAAGAAGAATGTACTTTTTGTTTGGGGTACCGCACAAGAAGAAGCCTTCATGGTATTGAAGGATAAGTTGACACATGCTCCGTTACTCTAACTTCCTGATTTTAATAAGACTTTTGAGCTTGAATGTGATGCTAGTGGAATCGGATTACGAGGTGTGTTATTACAAGATGGCAAACCTGTTGCATACTTTTCTGAAAAATTGAGTGGGCCAAGTCTGAATTATTCTATTTATTATAAAGAATTATATTCTCCTGTTCGGACTTTAGAAACTTGGCAACAATATTTATGGCCCGAAGAATTTGTTATACATTCTGATCATGAATCATTGAAACATATTAAAAGTCAATCTAAACTGAATTGTAGACATGCTAAATGGGTTGAATTCATTGAGACTTTCCGTTATGTCATTAAACACAAGAAGGGTAAACAAAATGTTATTGCTGATGCATTGTCTCGTCGCTATACTATGCTTTCACAACTTGACTTCAAAATATTTGGTTTGGAGACCATCAAAGATAAATATGTGCATGATGCTGATGTTAAGATGTAATGCAGAATTGTAAAGAAGGAAGAACGTGGAACTAGTTTGTCGTTAATGATGGATTTGTGTTCCGTGCTAACAAGCCATGCATTCCAGCTAGCTCCGTTCATCTTTTGTTGTTGCAGGAGGCGCGTGGAGGAGGATTAATGGGACACTTTGGCGTGAAGAAGACAGAGGACGTACTTGCTACACATTTCTTTTGGCCAAAGATGAGATGGGATGTTGAGCATTTTGTTGCTCGCTGCACTACATGTCAAAAAGCTAAGTCACGACTCAATCCTTATGGCAAAAAGAATTCTATGGGACCAGGTCTCACGTCAGACCCATCCTGATGGATCACACGTGGCATTCACAAATCACAAAGCATCTACCCCACCCCCACTTGAAATCAGGGGGGAGAGATTAGATGCTTTGGGATTTGTAAATGCCACGTGTCATTCATCAGGGCAGGTCTCACCTGCTAACCGTGAGACCTGGTCTCATATAATTTTTTTCCTGTCCATATATGCCTTTGCATGTACCTAGTGTTCCTTGGGAGGATGGACTTTGTTTTAGGTTTACCTCGAACAAAGAAGGGGAGGGATAGCATATTTTTTGTCGTGGATAGATTCTTGAAAATGGCACACTTTATACCATGTCATAAAAGCGATGATGTTGTTAATGTTGCTGATTTGTTCTTTCGTGAGATTATTCGTTTTCATGGTGTGCCAAATACTATTGTTTCAGATCATGATACTAAATTTCTTAGCCACTTTTGGAGATGTTTATGGGCTAAGTTGGGGACTAAACTTCTTTTTAGTACTACTTGTCACCCCCCAAATTGATGGACAAACTGAAGTAGTCAACAGAACCGCGTCTACTATGCTTAGGGCTGTTTTGAAGAATGATAAGAAAATGTGGGAAGAATGCTTGCCTCATATTGAATTTGCTTATAATTGTTCATTGCATTCTACTACTAAGATGTGCCCTTTTGAAATTGTGTATGTTTTCCTACCGCGTGCACCTATTGATTTGTTGCTTCTTCCATCTTCGGAGAAGGTTAATTTTGATGCTAAAGAACATGCCAAATTGATTTTAAAAATGCATGAGTTAACTAAGGAAATCATTGAGCGTATGAATGCTAAACATAAACTTGCTGGAGATAAGGGTAGAAAACATGTTGTGTTTGCACCTGGAGATCTTGTTTGGTTAGATTTGCGTAAGGATAGATTTCCTAATTTGTGCAAATCAAAGCTAATGCCACGTGGTGATGGTCCTTTTAAGGTGTTAGAGAAAATAAATGATAATGCATATAAACTTGAGTTGCCTGCAGATTTTGGGGTTACTCCCACTTTTAACATTGCAAATTTGAAGCCTTATTTGGGTGAGGAAGATGAGCTTCAGTCGAGGATGACTTCATTTCAAGAAGGGTAGGATGATGAGGACATCAATACCATTGTTACACCCATAGCCCCTGCTGCTATACATACTGGACCAATTACTAGAGCTCGTGCATGCCAATTAAATTACCAGGTACTTTCGTTTCTTGGTAACAATTCTAATGTTCATGAGAATATGATGCTGCCTAAATTGGATACATTTGTTTTGCTTACAAATGAAGGGCCTAGCCCTGACAAGAAAGATGAACCTTGGAGCAAGTTCAAGCATGGAGATGATGGCGTGCGCAAGGGGAACAAGAACGGAGTTACAAGTGATGATTCCAGGACTTTGAAGCCATCATAATGATTGCATGAAGCCTTGGACAAAATATACAAGATGCCACTTCATAAATTTCGTCCAGAGGCTATTCTAGGTGCTGCATCACCTTATTTTTTGGCCAGGCCCATGTAATTTCGAAATACTTGATTATAGGTTGTTTTTAGAGTCCGCATGTGTGGGGAAACAAGAGTTAGGGTTGGTTTCGGACCCCTCCTACAAGGGCCACAAAATTCCCCCCTCTCTCCTCCATATATACAGCCCTTAGGCCATCGTTTAGACTTTGGGTTTTGTTTAGATTATAAGTTCGCCATAGTTGCAACTTCGCGTACTTCGTTTATGTTCAACGACCAGACAAAGGCGTCACAGAACCCCACCTTCATTAATAAAGTTTTCCTCTTATATTCGCAATATCCAAATTGCAATCTCAGTTTCTTGCTTGTTCTTCGTTTTCTCGCAGGAAACACACCCTCATGGTCAGGTTGATCGTGCTCCGGCGTGGTCAATAACCCCTCGGAAGTTGGTTTAGCGATTGCTAAGGCGCAATGTCTCGCATGTTCGTAGTCGGATCGTCAAGGTGCATTCCCACAGAAAACAATAGCCACCATATCATCGAAACATCGGGACACCTTCGCCTCTATCATTTGATCTCCCGACGGCGGTTTTCTTTCGGGGAGCATGAGGGGAAACAGATTTCCTGGACTTGCTTCCCTTGGTGGTAGAGGCATGATCCTTCTTCTTCTAGACGTCTTGCTGAGTCACCACGATGTTTTCGCTTCGACTTGGTTTTTCTTTGCTTCCCTAGCATCACGCTTGGCTTTGGCCTTCGCCCTCTTATCCACTTCTCCAGGAAAATCTGTGATGGTTTTGAGAGAGTCAGGATGAGCATTTCAAGGCTGTTGTGGTCTGACTTTTTCATCATTGGGGCAAATACAGTTTTCAGCAATGCAGTCATTCCACGGTGGTGCGAAAGCAAATAGAATCTGGTACTTCTTGCGAATGTCTTCATAATTGTACTATTTTCTTGCCCAATGGTGGAGAATCCTTTGAAGCCTATTGTTGCGTTCAGTCGTTGATTCACCCTCTGGTGGAGTTCTGTTACTGTCAGGATCGGACATTTCAGCTATGGTATTCTTTTCCCTGCCATGACCACCCGTTTTAGGATTTCCATCTGAGAAGATGTTTAGGGTGTATGTGACCAATTCATCTTCGGGCTGACTGTGAGTAGAGGGAATGTCTTCAAGATCTTCGTCGGATTTAGACTCGTGTTTCTTTTTCGATGCTATGGGATGCTTTGAAGATTTTCCTCCCCCAATTAATCTCATTCGATCAGGCCTTGGTGGAAACTGAGGCAATTCTCCTATAGAAACTAAATACTCTTCTGAACTTTGTGCCATGACCAACCTGTGAGAAGAATAGATACGAGGGAAAATGGGGTAGGGTCATAAGCATGCACAGAAAGTATTTTGAACAAAAAATTATGTTTTTGGAAGAAACATAGGAATTCATGGTGGTATTAGAGAAGATATCCTCGATAGATTTTAAACTAGCCATAGTATGTTCAAGGCTGATTAAAGAATATTTAATCTTTCAGATAAGTGCACACGAACCCTAGATCAAGGAGAACAAGTACGATGAAGATCTACAAACCGTACCCGTCAAATCCTCTTGATTCCTAAAGATCTACCGCAATGAAATAAATCATGAAAAATCGCATCTGTAAGAACTGCCCTAAGAACTGAGTCAAGAATGGGAGCAGTTCCAGATCCATGCGCCCTAACTTGGCAACCTGGATCAGCTATGGCAATGCGGGAGGGAAGGATTAGCACACTGGTGTGATCAACCAAGACGAAGTTTCACCAGAGTAGCATGGCGAGGCTCTTCACCGGAGTTGCTTCGAGCAAGGGCTCGGGTGGAGGTGGACGAGGGTTTGAGGAATCAGGGAGGAAGTAGACATGGTGAGGGATATTTATAGCTAGCGAGCTGAACCTCCTCCCCGAAATCTACGACCCTCAGTTGCGGGACGTTCCGCATTCGACGAACATGATCACGATCGTGGGGATCATTGGTACGTGCCAACCATTTTCTATGAAAAACTCGGGGAGTGGGAGACTAAAAGGTTCGAAGAAGGGCAAAGGCCAAAAGTGATTAAAAGTTGGAAGTTAATTTTTTCGCGACCAAGGACATCGGATAGAAATTTTCCTCAGATCAAATTACACGCTTATGACGGATAACATAGATTTGGAAGAGAAAGAATAGAGGGATAAAAGGGTGCAAAACCAAACACTCAGCCAGAAGAGAGGAGACACAAAAACATGGAGCTATGAGCGAGTTATTCATCAGACGAAACACAAACACACGAACGAGAGCAAATAAACACAAAGAATGAGCACCAACAATATAGATCTTAGGGCTAAGAATAAATGGGTAGAATCCTTGCGAGAGTTCCTACAAGAAGGGTTAGTTCTTTTTCGCAACCCACACTTACGTGGGCAACGAGAATCTCATTTTTTTGTCTGAGCAGGGGCATTCCTTCGATGAGTTCTGTAGTTCACATGTGCATTTTGAGAGTAATCATATGAATATGCATTGAACCTGTTTTCAGAGACATGAGCATAATGATTTGAGGAGGTGCGCATGTACTCCTTCTACCAAAGGTTTGACCGATATCCATTCAAGGAAGTTTCAGCGCCAATCTACGAATGATAACCATTTCCTCGAAGAGAATCACTCTGCATATTTAGGTTAGCAGTGACAGATAAATTATCAATGATGCACTTCTTCAGCTAGATTTTCCTCTTGGGTGAACCAGACTTGTAGTTAGTCCCAACATACCGAGCGAAAACCTTACCATTCTGTTGTTTGAACAATTTGTAGTTTGAGTCATCAGACTCGTTAGAAACAACAGAAATGGGAGTTTCATATCCAGACAAAATTGTAGGTTTGAGAGTTTTACTTTTAGCAAGAACCTATGGAGTCCAGTAGGTTCCATCAACGTTGAGTTTTCTTTTGAAGCCCAATCCTTCCTTTCAGGGTTTTTTGTGTAGTATAGACTTCTTGAGCACATCACAGAGGGTATGCTGCCCTTTGAGGCTCTTTAGCATTCCTATCTCAAGCAAATTCTTTAACCTTCAATTTTCATCAGAGATAGCAACAAATTCCTCGGAAGAGATGTCGGTGGGAACGACACCTATGGGATCAGAAGAATCCCTACTGTGGTTAGCGGGGCGCGAGGTCGTGAGAAGAGCGGATCAAACAGATAGCACACGGCTCGTTTATCCAGGTTCGAGCCGCGAGGATGCGTAAAACCCTACTCCTACTTTGGTGGATTGTATATCTGTGTTCTTGAGCTAGCTATAGGGCGTGAGGAGCTCCAAAAAGCCGAATCCTTCCTATGGTCGCCTCGGGCCTCCTTTTATGGAAAAAAGGGGTTGCCAAAGTGACAGGAGGTGGAAAGGGTACAGTGCTGCGAGGTTATCCCTCGCTTCACATGACAAGGTGGATTTAATGCGTCTTGCTTAGGTGTCCTTGCTTTATCGGGGACGGGGGAGAAACCTGTCTCGTCCGTCGCCGCTCCTTCTTGTGTCGACACGTGCCCTGGCCAGCGACGCCTGCGATGCCATGTAGGTAGGCAGGCAGCTGAGGTGGCGCAGTGGTGGGTCTTCACGAAGATCTGCATGTCGCGACGCGGGTGCCTGCCCAGCTGGTTGGGTCGGCAGCTGCATGCATGCGGTGGTGGAGGTTTAGTCGACGTGGGCCTGATGGTTGCCCTGCGGGTGTCCTTGGCAAGGGCCTTGCCGGGGCCCCGGCAAGGGTCTTGCCGAGGCGCCTGCTGTCATCCCCGGCAAGGCGCTTGCCGAGGGCCTTGTGGTCTTCCTCGGCTGGGATCCCTCCAAGGGTTGTCGTCTCCTTAGTGCGTATCTGATCTTGAATGTCTTCACAAAGATCTGCATGCCGCCATGGGGATGTCTCCCGAATCCTTGCCCTTTGGGGGCAGTGGACTCAAGGGTGATTTGCTCCGTAGGAGCGGGACGAGTCGCCGCGGCAAGGGTCTTGCTGGGGCTGCTAGAACTGTCTCCCAGCAAGGATCTTGCCGGGGGAGTCTGCTTCGTCGCCTTTGCTCTTCGTGGTCTTGGCCTTGGTGTCGTTCTAGTTCTCTTGAGCTTCGGTCTTACCCTGGCTCACCTCCCTTGCCTTGCTTGGTGTGGTGGTATACGCGGCTCAGACTGCCCGTGCACAGTTATAGGGGTACAAAAAGTGTACCCCTCTTTTTGTACACCGACAGGAGCCCCCGGGCCTGGGCCACACATAAGCGCAACGTGTTGTTGGGCTAGGCCCAAAAACGGTGCGTTGGCAGGCGGGGCGGTTTTTACCGCGGTAAGATTCTTCGCGCGCTGCGCTTCCCACGGTTCCCGCGCGTGGCACGGCGTGGGGAGGCGCGTGTGACGTGGGCGGCATGCGTGGGGTTGGTTCCCGCAGGCATGCATCACATCATAGTAAAGGGGCGGTTCGCGCCTTCCCCATAAACGGAGGGAGGCGTGGAGGCGTGACCCATTTACTGAATGGGGCCGAGGCGCGGTCTTCAAGGCGTCCACTCCCCACGATCACGGGGTGGGGAGTGGTCGCCTCACCCGTCCCCTCGGTTCTGCACGTCCGCCACGTGTATCCCATGCGCCTGGGGTGGCAAATGGTGGAGGCGGGAAACCGGGCCGTCGCTAGTTGGGCGGCGGGTCGGTCTTGACTCCCTGCGCCTCCCGTATCTTGATTGGCCGAGTGGGGCGGCCGAGCCCCAACCCCCGATCCTTTATAAAGAGCGTGAGGGGGCGATGGCGTCCCGCATTCTTTCATCTTTTTCTTCCTTCAGCTTCTGCTCCTCCCTTCCATCCGTCATGGAGAGAGGGAATCCCGGTCCTTCAACAGTGGCGGCGAGGGTCGCCGCTCGACAATGCGTCCTTCCTTCTCCTGCGCCTGCGGTGGCAGAGCCAGCCGCGAGGGGAAGGGGGAGGGGGCGAGGCCGGGGCGCTCGGGGAAGGGGATGACGGGGCGGCGCGCCGGCCTCGCCTCCGCCAGCAGCTCCTCCTCCAATGGAGGGCCATGTTGGGGATGACCCTTGTGAGTTCTTCGTCAGGCTGCGCCGGCCGCCACGTCGTCGCCTTCGTCTCCCGAATCCATTTGCGTGGGAGATGGAGCTGGATCCGCTGGAGTCATTGCGGCTACACATTAGGGGCTGCGGGATTAGTGGCACGCGGGTCTGCGTCGACTTCCCCGCCCCTCAGGTGATGTATCTTCGTCGGGGATGGAAGACGTTTGCTCATATCCACCGCTTGACGGAGGGGCTCACTCTCCATTTTAAGGTGATGGAGGGTGGCCTTCCCTCCGTCAAGGTCTTCGGGCTCTTTGGGACCCGTGCAAGGTGCTACGTGGAGAGCTCTTCTGATAGTGAAGACTCCTCCTTGGGCGGGAGTGACGAGGAGGACGGCAGCAGCGACGACGAGGGTAGTAGGCGGCAGGATGACGGGTCGACCCCATCATCCGTGTCGCCGTCTCCCCGAACTTCTCGGGGTCGTCTCCTTGGGCAGCTGGCGTTGGGAGGCTGTGGAAGAGGAAGAGGGCGGGCGGCAAGGCCGTCAAGTCGGAGTACGCGGGCACCGATGCCTTCGACGCGTGCTGACGTCCTGCCGCCTCGTCTTCGAGCTCTGCTTCCGGTGCCGCCATCACCAAGATGTTCTCTTGGTGTCTTCTGCCACTCGTAGCTCGCCTAGGCGCTCCTTTTGTCCTTTTCGCCTCCTTGACCTGCCTCCTGAGGAGAGGGACAAGAAAGGGATTACGGGCACCTTATCTCTTTTTAGTTTATAAGCCTTCGGGCCTTTATTGAATTTAAAACTTGTAATCCCATCATTCATGTTTTTCATTCCCTATGGACTATACCTAAGCGGAATGTTTTTTTAATGAAAAAGGGATGCTTGCCGGGTCATTTGTTTGCGGTGGAACCCACGACAAGGAGTAAATCCTTGATATCTTCAAGATAAACATTTCCTTGCTCGGCAACAGGCCTTGCCGTCTCCCCACTTCGCTCGACCTTCCTCACTCCTTTGGCGGAGGCGGGGATGAGGCGGGTTCAGGCTCCTTGTTTCATCCTTTCGTTGCCGCGACTGCGACCAAACTTGGCCCCAGGAACGAGCCCTACGGCCTAGAGTTAGGGGAGCACGGTAGCTTAGGGGAAAACGAGGTTTCACATACCTCAGTCCATAATGGAATGCATGATAAGGGATGAAGAACTTGTCTGAAGCTGCAGTCCCCGGCAACCCTGGTTCGCCGTGGGTGAATCTTTGCTCTTGCAGCCCCCGGCAATACTGGCTTGCCGGGGGCTAGATGCTGGTCTGTTCCTCTTTTTTTTTCTCCCCAAGTGGTTCGGCACGGATATCTGTGTGTCATGTGAACCAAAGAAGACAAAAGAAAGACAAAGAGACACACACTCGACCTCTAAGCTAGGGGTTAGTCGCCGCTAAGCACTATCAACCCTAACCAAGGACGAGACTCGACCTAGCATGCATGCTATAACTTAGGGCGTTAGCGCTTCATTTATTTATGCACAGGGTCTGCGCCTGGCTTTGTACAAAGGGTTACATGCGTCATCGGCAAGGCTCGTACAAAAGGTGGCTTGCCGGGGGGGGGGGGCGGCAAGCCGCGCCTCACGGGTAAAACTTGGGAAGATGCTCAATGTTCCAGGAGTTACTCACCGGAACGGCATCTTCGGTCTCCAGGCGGACTGCGCCGGGCCTGGTGACTCGTATTACCCGATAAGGTCCTTCCCACTTTGACGTCAACTTGTTGGAATTCTTGGCCGATTGAACGCGCCGAAGAACAAGGTCGCCTTCCTCAAAGCTTCGGGCATGAACCTTGCGGCTATGGTAGCGGCGCAAGGCTTGCTGGTAGCACGCTGCTCTCACAGCCGACCGAAGACGATCTTCCTCAAGGAGCATTGCGTCATCTTTCCGCAATTGCTCTTGCTCAAGCTCGTCATAAGCGAGTACTCGAGGTGACCCATATATGAGTTCCGTGGGGAGAACTGCTTCTGCCCCGTATACCAGGGAAAAGGGTGTCTGGCCGGTGGCTCGATTTGGTGTCGTTCTGATTGACCAAAGAACCGCCGGCAATTCATCAGTCCAGCGCCTTCCACTCTTGTGCAGTCTGTCAAAGGTCTTTGTCCTCAGGCCTCGCAGTACTTCAACATTTTCCCTCTCAGCTTGACCATTGCTTCATGGGTGAGCAAGGAAGCGAAACAGACCTTGCTGCCGAGGTCTTGAATATATTGCATGAAGGTGTGGCTTGTGAACTATGTGCCGTTGTCGGTGATAACCCTATTGGGTACACCAAAACGGCACACCAGTCCTTTGAAGAACTTGACGGCTGACTGTGTTGTGACCTTCCTCACTGCTTCCACTTCTGGCCACTTTGTGAACTTGTCGATTGCAACGTACAAGTACTCAAAGCCCCCGACAGCACGGGGGAAAGGGCCCAGTATGTCGAACCCCCATACCAAGAAAGGCCAGGAGAGAGGAATGGTTTGAAGGGCTTGAGCTGGCTGATGAAGCTTCTTTGAATGGAACTGACACGCTTCACACCTGGTGACTAGTGTCATCGCATCCTGGAGGGCGGTGGGCCAGAAGAAGCCTTGCCGAAACGCTTTGCCGGCAAGGGCCCTTGACTCGATGTGGGAGCAACATATGCCTCCATGTATCTCTGCCAACAGCCCCAGTCCTTACTCTCGAGGGATACACTTCAATTTCACGCTGTTCGGCCTCTTTCTGTACAGGACGTCATTGACGAACTGGTACATAGTAGAGCGACGGGCTACTTTTTCCGCTTCTTCCTGCTCCTCAGGAAGTTCCCCTGTTTGGAGGAATCGGATGGTATGTTGTGCCCACGCTGGAGCCTGGGGCTTGACGGCGAGGAGTAAAGGCATTTCCTCCGCTATCGGAGCGGCTGTCTCCATGGAAAGAGCTTGATGCTCTGTCAGAGCCAGCCGTCCCACGGCGGGCTCAGTGTCTCCAGCAACATCCTTGCCGGCGGCTTCGGGGAGCTCGGCGAGAAAGTACTTGCCGTTGTACTTTTCGCCAATGTCAGGTTTGAAGGCGCGGTGAGTGGGCCACTGGAACTACCGCAGCTCACGGGTAAAAGCCGGACAGCCTACCTCGTAAGGTAGGCCTCCAGGGTTGGGTGGTTCACAGCAGGCCCTGCTCGCCTGTCTGACTGGTGGCGCGCTCCATGCCAGCGCTCGATAGTGGTTCGAGCGTCTTCATGGGCTCGTTCCCGAAGAACTTGGCGCTGGTCATAGTGGGTCCGTGGGTCAGACGATGCTATGGAGATGTCGTCGGCCGCGACGTTGCGACGAGCCGGCGCCCGTGGTACCGGATGGGGAAGAGGTGAATGCACCATGGTCGCGGCGCCGCCGGCTTTTCCGCCACTGGTCCACGGGACTCCATCGGAGCGTCTACCCGGGGGCCCCACCGGACTTGGTTCGTCTTTGTTGGCCACCGCAACAAGGCTTCGGATAGTGGCTCTCCATTCGTCGAGTTTCCCCGTAGTGGGAGGAAAGTCGAGTAGCAACTGCGCCCCCGCCAGGGCCTCTGCTGGCGTCAGTGGCAGCGAAACCTGCACGGATCGCGACGCGCTTCGACTTCTGACCATGTCTAAAGGAGCTCTATCACGACCCCGCGGTCGCACGCCGTTTTCACCAGCGCCTCGGCAAGTGGGCAGGTCTTCTACGTCCCGGGAGTGGCGCTCGGGGCTCTTCCCGCGGCGACGCCTGGGATCTTTGGCGTGATTACGCCGTTCGTCGCGCGCTGCCTGGGAGGAGCATGCTGTTGGCGCCGGCGTGGGAGTCTTGGAGGCCCTTGCATCGCCTTCGGGCGGGGCAGCGATGACCCTGGAAGGCCCCGCTCTACCCGCGAAGGGCTTGGCTCCGCCTTTGGATTTGGCGACGTGTGGCCCATTACCAGGCGCACAAACATCGCCGCCTCCCAAACTCCGGCTGCTGGGATGGTGTTGGTGTTCGCGAGCAGCGCCCCGGGTCCTTTCTGCGACCGGTCCGATGCTCGCCTACGTCGAGATGGGCTGTCCGGCTTTCAGCGGGCCAACCCCCACCGTCGTCTTCTTCTTGGGCGCCATGATGATGAAGAAGCGCCAAACTAACTGCTAAAGCCGATTCTCACAACTGCGCCCCCTACCTGGCGTGCCAAAGATGTCCGTGGGAACGACACCTATGGGATCACAAGAATCCCTACTGTGGTTAGCAGGGCGCGGGGTCGTGAGAAGAGCGGATCAAACAGTTAGTACACGGTTCGTTTATCCAGGTTCGGGTCGCGAGGATGCGTAAAACCCTACTCCTGCTTTGGTGGATTGTATATCTGTGTTCTTGAGCTAGCTATGGGGCGTGAGGAGCTCCAAAAAGCCGAATCCTTCCTCTGGTCGCCTCGGGCCTCCTTTTATAGAAAAAAGGGGTTGCCACAGTGGCACACAGGAGGTGGAAAGGGTACAATGCTGTGAGGTTATCCCTCGCATCACATGACAAGGCGCATTTAATGCATCTTGCTTAGGTGTCCTTGCTTTATCGGGGACGGGGGAGAAACCTGTCTCGTCCGTCGCTGCTCCTTCTTGTGTCGACACGCGCCCTGGCCGACGACGCCTGCGATGCCATGTAGGTAGGCAGGCAGCTGAGGTGGTGCAGTGGTGGGTCTTCACGAAGATCTGCATGCCGCCACGTGGGTGCCTGCCCAGCTGGTTGGGTCGACAGCTACATGCATGCGGTGGTGGAGGTTTAGTCGGCGTGGGCCTGATGGTGGCCCGGCGGGTGTCCTCAGCAAGGGCCTTGCCGGGGCCCCGGCAAGGGTCTTGCCGAGGCGCCTGCTGTCATCCCCGGCAAGGCGCTTGCCGGGGGCCTTGTGGTCTTCCTCGGCTGGGATCCCGCCAAGGGTTGTCGTCTCCTTAGTGCGTATCTAATCTTGAATGTCTTCACAAAGATCTGCATGCCGCCACGGGGATGTCTCTCGAATCCTTGCCCTTGGGGGCAGTGGACTCAAGGGTGATTTGCTCCGTAGGCGCGGGACGAGTCGCCGCGGCAAGGGTCTTGCCGGGGCTACTAGAACTGTCTCCCGGCAAGGAGCTTGCCGGGGGAGTCCGCTTCGTCCCCTTTGCTCTTCGTTGTCTTGGCCTTGGCGTCGTTCTAGTTCTCTTGAGCTTCGGTCTTATCCTGGCTCACCTCCCTTGCCTTGCTTGATGTGGTGGTATCCGCGGCTCAGACTGCCCGTGCACAGTTATAGGGGTACAAAAAGTGTACCCCTCTTTTTGTACACCGACAAGAGGGGTTAGAAATACCATTCGTAGTTGTTGCAATATTCTTGATGAAAACATTAGATATTTCAGCATTTGAATCGCATTGCTACGTTCTAGGCATTGTGAGCAAGGAGGCACAAAATCATCAGAAAGTCATTTAGATTTCTTAGCAAAGAGAGAAGCCTTTTATTTTGCTAGCACGTTACCATACTCTTTCAGTGACTCGAGTTCTTGATTCCTGTTAAGGAGTTCATCTGATAAACTCTCGTCGTCGACTGTAAGGGAATCATATTAGTTGGAAAGAACATCAATAGTTGAAGAAAAGACATCATGCTCTTCAATCAACTTTTGATTCTTCTCCATCTCTTCGACTAGTAATCCTTTGTATTTCCTAAGATTCTTCTCAAGTTTTTCAAGCTCATCTTGTTGAGATTTTGCAATCTTAACTAGTTTAGCATATGCAATGTATTCAGCAGAATATTCAGTGATAGATTGTAAGTGCTTTGCTGATATCTGATCCTTAGAGGTCTTTGCCATGAGACAGAATGTGATTGGTTCATCATCATTTGAATCATTGTCATTATTGTCTGATTCGAGTGATTTCTCAGATGATTCTTAAGCAACAAAGGCATTACTTCTTCCTAACCTCCTGTGAAGCTTTTCATCTTCTGATTCTGATTCAGATGTCTCATCTTCAGATTCCATAGTTATTTCAGCACATACTATATTTAGCTACGATATTTTCTTCCTATTATATTCGATGGTTGCTTTTTCTTTCATGTCAGTGACTAGTCTCGTCGAAGAGGATGAGAAAGATTCAATTTTATTCGGGAGCTTAGTATGACGATCCATTCGAGTGAGTCCATTGTAGTGAAGATACATCCATCTATTGCTAGGTTTTCCATCCCAACACGGACAGTGATGTAGGGTGGAACACGAAGACACAAGGAGGGAAACGAGGGGAAAATCACAAGGGGAACACAAGAGAACACTCAAACCAACAAGAATGATCACACGTGCGCTAGATCCATGAACACAAAGGAAGATACAAGATCCAAAGTCAACAACGGACGATACAAGAGGTAACCGGTCTTCTCCATGAGGAGGTCTTGAAGTTCTTCTCCAAAAGGAGGTCTCGAATCCAAAGGGATCTTCTCCGTAGAGGCCGCGGACTCTCTCGTGGAGTAGATCCAATATGGATGAGCATAGCTCTATCTCTCAAATGAGCTATCACAACGCTAACCCTAGTACGGAGCTAAGGGACAAGTATATATAGTCCAAGGGGTAAGTTGGGGGATACATGGGGTGAAACCCCTTTCACTGCGCACAGGCAGGGCGGTAGTACCGGTCATGGGGGCGGTTGTACCGCTGGACGCTCAAGTACGGGTTCCTGGAGGTGCTTCCAGATGTGCTCAGCGGTTGTACCGGTGCTTGGGGCAGTTGTACCGGTCAAGTGGCAGTTACGGGGATAAACCGGTGCTGCACCGGCCTTGCACTGCTCGATCATAGAAGCTTGGCCGGTTGTTGGGTGGTGGTCGAGCGGTTGCACCGCTTGTGGGCCTTCAGCGGTAGTACCGCTTGGTGTGGGCGGTAGTACCGCTCGGGATGTAGCAGCTGGCTCTCCTTCCCTTGCTCCCGCACACACTTGGCCTTGGTCCTTAGGCTCTCCGTGGTCTCCTCGGATGGACCTGAGTATGCATAAGGTCCGCGCTTGAGGTAGCATCCATGTCTTACATGCAGAAAGGGAAGATTCGGAAAGGAGTGAGTTCACCTTGTGTCCAATGGCGTATGCTTGAGGTCTCAACATGTGGGCATTAGGGGCTTGGGGAGAAGTCGTAGTGTACATGGGGATGATCATAGGATGCTCCGCATTAGACAGTCTTCTATGAGGTGACCAAATTGTTTGCACTTGAAGCACTTTATCTCTTTCAGAGGTAACTTTCTTGAAGATTCAGGCAAGTCAAATTCATCATCATTTATGAGACACATATTGTCTTCTAAGATCACTTAGTCTTTCTATGAGCATTTCTAGTTCCCTTCTAATAGGATGTTGATTCTTGACGTCTTCTTGTGAACTGCCATAGTGTGAAAGAATTTCCCCTTCACTTTCTGAAGATGATTCATGATATCCATTTTCAAGTTCCATCTTTTCTTCGTGGATAGACAATAGCGTCATGACCTCGACGTAGTGAAGTTTTTCATAGTCTGGTCTTTGCTTGATTTCAGCTACGATTGTGATGAGGACATCACTAACAAAGTTACACCCACGGCCCCTACTGATACATATACATGACCAATTACTAGAGCTCGCGCACGCCAATTAAATTATCAGGTACTTTCATTTCTTGGTAATGATTCTAATGTTTGTGAGAATATGATGCTGCCTAAATTGGATACATTTGTCTTGCTTACAAATGAAGGGCCTAGCTTGGACAAGAAGGATGATCATTGGGATAAGATCAAGCATGGAGATGATGGCATGTGCAAGGGGAACCATAACAGAGTTACAAGTGATGATTTCAGGACTTTGAAGCCACCATAATGAGTGCGTGAAGCCTTGGATGAAATATACAAGATGACACTTCATAAATTTTGTCCACTGGCTATTATGGGTGTTGCGTCACCTTATTATTGGGTCAGGCCCATGTAATTTCGAAATACTTGAGTATAGATTGTTTTAGAGTCCGTATGTGTGGGGAAACAAGAGTTAGGGTTGGTTTCGGACCCCTCCTCCAAGGGCCAAGAATCCCCCCTCTTCCTCCATATATACAGCCCTTAGGGCGTCGTTTAGACTTTGTGTTTTGTTTAGATTAAGGTTCGCCATAGCTGCAACTTCGCATACTTCGTTTCTGTTCAACGACCAGACAAAGGCGTCATAGAACCCCGCCTTGATCAATAAAGCTTTCCTCTTATATTCGCAATATCCAGATTGCAATATTAGTTTCTTTCTTGTTCTTCGGTTGCCTGCATGAAACAGACCTTCGTGGTCAGGTTGATCGTGCTCCAGCGTGGTCAATAACCTCTCGGAGTTTGTTTAGCGATTGCTAAGGCGCGACGTCCTCGCACGTTCGTAGTCAGATCGTCAAAGTCGACTTCCTCCAAAACAATAGCCACCATCTCATCGAAAGACCGGACACCTTTGCCTCTATCAAGTGGTATCAGATTTCCAGGTTGCTCGATGAGATCTTACAGTTTTTTCGTAGTTTAGGTCGAGTCGGTTCTTCATACCTATAGTCGATGAAAAAGCCAGAAAAATTAGGGTTAGTTCATCCTATCCGAACCAATCTGAGCCTTTGCATAATCTTCTCTGTATTTGCTTTGTTGAATTTGCGGTTGCATCGTCATGTCAAGTTGTTAGTCTTAGCATCTAGTCCTTTAGAGTTTCGAGTTCTGTTCACAGGTTTTCACGTCGCCGCTGCCACATATTACCACCACATATTCATCGCCAATCTGAGTCCATATACGCCACCACCTATCCGCCGCCATCACGCCAATCTGAGTCCACCTGCAACATATATCCACCACCAGTCCGAGTTCCACTAGATTCATCGCTGCCACCAGTCCGAGTTCCTCCAGATTCATCTCTGTCACCAGTCCTAGTCCGAGTCCAGTATTTTGTTACTCTGCTTTGGATTTCCAGATCACGCCATACTCCGAGTAGTGATAGAGCAGGACTCCCAAACTTTCGTGATACCCGCAGTAGAAAAATAGTTCGAGTTTAAAAAAACTAAGTTTGGAAAATTCTGGCTAGGCATTTTTTAGACCATTTGTAGACATTTTCGAAAAAATTGTTGTGGAGCAAAAAAAAAGAGAGGAAAAAAGTGCAAAAAAAGAGAGATTTTTTTTCAGAGTGTGCTCCTCCCTTGTTTACGTGCAGCGCCGTGATTTTGTTAGTGTTGTCGGCTCGCGTCTCTAGCGCAGTCTTGCCTAGGACCAGTACAGTACCATCGCTAAGCGTTTATTCAACTTTGCATCTCTGAATTGATTATTGCTGACCCTTTTTGCTACCATATTATAAGCCTTCCCAGCTCCACATACATCTACGTCGTGCGTTTGACTCTCCCTGGTAATCGCTCTATCCAAGCTTTGGGAGTTTTGACTACGACGGTTGCCGATCACCGCCTGCTGCTGGGTAAGAACTGGTAAGAATTTGAGATTTGCTTGACGGATTTGTGACGCCCCACCACCACCATTTTCTAGTAGTGTGTAGGATCATATTCTTGTGTGTTTTTATTGCTACTAACCATCGCAGGATCACAAGTCGATGAGACTGACTGGGAGCACATGATGAATAAGGAGTTGCATGATAAATTTCAGCAAATGATGAATGAACAGGTGCAAGATGTGCTGAATTTTTTTGAAGAGGCCATGGATAAGATAACTGGCTTTGAGAAGACGTTCGAAACAAAGCTCGATAACAAATTTAATGTACTGCTTGCGCGTCTTCCACAACCACCACTGGTTGTACCTGCCGCACCTCTGCAACAACAACAACAACAACAACAACAACAACAACAACAAAAACAACAACAACAACAACAATGACTACCTCCACATTGCGAAACAGCCCTTCGCTGAGCGAGCCATGTCCTTCTTGAGCCTGGTCCTTAACTGCCATCTTGATATGATGATAACCAGAATAAGCATCCAAAAAACTCAAACGCTCACAACCTGCTGTAGCATCAATAATTTGATCAATACGAGGGAGAGCAAATGGATCAGCCTGACAAGCCTTGTTTAAATCCATGTAATCCACACACATACACCAAGTGCTGTTCTTCTTAAGGACCAGCACCGGGTTAGCCAACCACTCAGGATGAAAAACTTCAACAATGAACCCGGTCGCCAAGAGCCGGGCCAGTTCTTCACCAATGGCCTTTCGCCTCTCTTCATTAAAACGATGGAGAAACTACTTCACCGGCTTAAACATTGGACCAATATTAAGACTATGCTCAGTGAGTTCCCTCGGTGCACCTGGCATGTCAGAAGGCTTCCATGCAAAGATGTCCCAGTTCTCACGGATGAACTCGATGAGCGCACTTTCCTATTTTGCATCCATATTAGCACTGATGCTGAACTTCTTAGATGAATCGCCAAGAACGAAGTCAATTAGCTTGGTATCATCCGCCGATTTAAACTTCAATACCGGGTCATGCTCTGTAGTTGGCTTTTTCAAAGATGTCATGTCAGCCGGGTCAACATTGTCTTTGTAAAACTTCGACTCCTCCGTTGCACAGACCGACTCAACATAGGATGCATCACCTTCCTCACGCTCCAAAGCTATCTTTCGGCTTCCATGTACTGTAATGGTCCCCTTGTGACCTGGCATTTTGAGCTGTAGAAAAACATAACAAGGCCTTGCCATGAACTTAGCATAAGGCGCCTGTCCAAACAGAGCATGATAAGGGCTCTTGATCCTCACTACTTCAAAGGTCAACGTTTCAGATCTGGAATCATGATCATCCCCAAATGCAACCTCCGGCGCTATTTTCCCAACTGGGTATGCCGACTTACCAGGCACCACACCGTGAAAAACAGTGTTTGACGGCTTAATATTTTTATCGGTTAACCCCATGCGACGGAAGGTGTAATAATAAAGGATATTGATGCTGCTATCTCCATCCATGAGTACTTTGGTGAATTTATATCCTCCAACCCGCGGTGCTACCACCAAAGCCAGGTGACCCGGATTATTAACCCAAGGCGGGTGATCCTCACGGCTCCACACAATGGGTTGCTCCGACCAGTGAAAGTAACGGGGAACTGCCGGTTCAACGGCATTCACTGCCCTTTTATGAAGCTTCTGATCCTGCTTGCATAAACTTGTGGTGAAGACGTGGTACTGCCCACTATTCAACTGTTTCGGGTTACTCTGATACCCAGATTGTTGTTGCTGACTCCCCGGACCGGGCTATTGATGAAAACCTCCCTGGTTACCCTGGTGACCCTGCAAACCAGAGTTAGAGCCGCCACCACCATGACCCGGGCCATAAGAACCGGAACCCGAGCCGCCACCTGGTCCATGATTGTACTGGAACAAGTCAGAATTTTTGAACTCCTTGATAATGTAGCAGTCCTTCCAAAGGTGCGTAGATGGCCTGTCTCGCGAGCCATTTTTTGGACATGGCTGATTCAACATCTACTCCAGATTTATACCCGACCCTCCTACCCGAGGAGGTGGCTTTCCTTTGGACGCTGACCATTGTTCTGCGTGTTGGTATTGGCCACAAAATCTAAATTATTATCAGCCTTACGTTTACCATTACTCCCCTGAGTCACCGGGTTATGATGCTAGTTTCTAGTGTTGCCACTCTTCTTTCCCTTTCCTGGCTTGTCATCATCAGACTCAGGGTCCTTGGTACCATTAGAGTCAGCATATTTAATTAGAGCCGCCATCAGTTCCCCCATATCATTGCAGTGGTGCTTGAGCCGCCCTAACTTCTGTTTAAGAGGCAGAAAATGGCAGTTTTTCTCCAACACGAGGACTGCTGAGCCAGCATTGATGTTATCCAATGAGTGTAGGATGGCCTTAACCCGGCGCACCCAATGTGTCGTTGACTCGCCCTCCTCTTGGGCGCAGGCATCCAAATCCATGATCGACATGGGCTGCTTGCACATATCCTTAAAATTCTAGATAAATTGGGCTTTTAACTCGGCCCATGATCCGATGGAGTTGGCAGGTAGTCCCTTTAATCAAGTACGGGCGGTCCCATCCATCATAATGGTAAAGTACTTGGCACACGCGGCATCGCTGACCTCCAATAGTTCCATGGCCATCTCGTAACTCCCAAACCACGCCTCAGGGGGTAAGTCGGCTGTGTAGTTAGGCACCTTATGAAGTCCTTTGAAATCCTTGGGCGGACGCTCATTACGCAGAGCCGACACTAAACACGGCACACCCGTGCTTCGGGAGGTCACGCCCGCTTCCACCGAAGTTGTCGGATAAACCGGCAATGGCTGATGAGCCGCGTACTGAGACACCAGCTCAGCCTCCCGATGTGATCTATCCTGGTCTATCAGAGCCTGAGTATTATGGGGTGGGTCATGTCCATGGTGTGGGTTACGGCGCCGCTCACTGCTTGACACTGCTGGGGAATCCATGTGTCTGCTATAACTCCGGCTTGGGCGGGGGATTGAATGGATTCTCTCACGGCTGTAAGAATAAGTCTGCTGCTAAACCAATGCTATCTGAAGTAGCTCTCTAGCCCTTTGAGTTTCAACCGCTGCTGGGGACTCGCCTTCAACTGGGAGAGCCGCCAATCGTGACACCGCAATGATCATGTTATCCAAAGGGTTAGAGTAATGACCCGGTGGCGTCGGCATGTGCTGTGGTGGGATATTGTTCTGGTGAGGCGAGTCCATCGTGTGCGGCTGAGCCGGTGTTCCCGTCCCAGGTGCTTCAATCCGGTTTACCCTTGGTGGGTGACTGGTCCCCGCTCCAGGCGTATTAAAGGGATTTATCGCCTCGTAGACCGAAGGCAGATGAGTCTGATGCCTCCTCCTCATGACTTCGTTTGAGGCATTATGACTGAATCCGCTGCGCCTGATCATCCAACGTAGCCCACTCCATGGCCATCCTAGCGTCCTCAGCTGCCATGTCTTCCTTGGCTTGGGATATCCGATCTCGCAATTTTGCGACTTCCGTGTTATGCTGATCTCGGTTTTCTGGGTTAACCTCCACTGTCAGCAGTGCTGCCAAAGCGTCAAGTAAGTCAGACAAGACCTGAGCCGTCGGGCGCGCTGGGCCTCCTGCCCCGGCCACCGTCGTCGTTGCTGACCTGGAAATCAACGCCGCTGCAGTTGAAGAATTCTGCACCGGTTGTGTACCGGCCATGAAGATTGTGACCCGGTTCGGCGGCTCGTAGGAGTCCAGAATACTGTCACCATCGGAACAACCCCGAAGTCTGCTGTCCCGCAGTTGATACAATGAGATAGTCTCTCATGTGGACGACTCACCATTAGAATAGATGGCCGTCTTACCGTCAGACCTGGATCCTTCCTCAAATTCTGCTCCATGGGTGAATCCCATGAAGGCACGCCTCATGGCGGGCTAAACTGGGGCAGGTCTCGCACGCTGAGCCGTCTCGATGATGTCAGCACAGATGTAAGGCTCAGGGCCCGGTTCGCTGATTTTGCCAATGAAGACAAGAATTCCACCGAAGGGGACTCGGTACCCATACTCAATTGAGCCGGCGTCGGGGCCCCAGCCTATGTTGTCGATGTAGAGATTGTCGTGACGACTCTTGGTCATCCGGCCCACAGCGTATCCTTTGATCCCTTCGAAGTTGCCCTTCAAGAACTTGAAACCATCGTGTGATAGCCCCACTGTGGGCGCCAACTGTCGTGGGATCATCACGGCAGATGTCCTAGCATAATGACTTAGTCGTGTAGCCATCGCAACGAGATTAGCTTAAAGGGGTTTAATGGGACAAAGGACACAGGGAGTTTATACTGGTTCGGCCCCTTGCGGTGAAGGTAAAGGCCTAATCTAGTTTGAGGTGGTATTGCTTATGTCTTGGTTACTAGGGAGTGAAAATACACTTGACCTAGCTTTCGATCTCTTGTCTCTCGTCCCAACTCGCCGCCGGGTCGTCCCTTTATATACTAAGGTTGACGCCCGGTGGCTTACAGAGTCCCGACAGGCTCATAAACGTGTCCGACCCGGTGACTTAATTACAATTGCCTTATAATACAAGTCATACACATATGGCGGTTTACACCTATGGGCCTTAAGCCGCCTTTGGTCCTTGGGATCTTCATAAGTCATCCTCATGGACCGCCATCTCCGATTCCTTCATGGGCTTTGTCTTGTGAGTCGCCATGAGTATAACCCGGCCCCTCCTGGGCAGGTTAACTCAATAGCTATATCCCCAACAGTTGGTGTTGCTTTGATACTTCTGTGGCTCCTGCTGCTGATGAGGAGGAGGATGATTATGCGGGAGATTACGAGGATGAGGTTGATCAAAATCAGAACAACATGCAACCATGAGCACCACAACCACCAGGTCATCCACATGCAAATAATCGCAATGGTAGGGCTCCCCCTCAGGTACGAGATCATGACCATCTCCCTAAACTGAAATTTAATATTCCACCATTCGAGGGTAGATACGTTCCTGATATATATCTTACTTGGGAGTTAGAAACCGAACAACATTTTACATGTTTAGAATATCCCGAGGAGAGACGTGTTCCTGCTGCACTTTGTGCTTTCACTAGTTTTGCTTGTGTGTGGTGGTATGAACATCGTAGATTATATCCGAATAATATTCCAACTACTTGGGCTGCTTTGAAAACTTCTATGCATACTCGTTGGGTTCCACCATATTATCAACGTGAATTACTTCAAAAATTGTAGCGTTTAAGACAAGGAAAAAATTCTGTAGAGGAATATTATCAAGAATTAGAAACTGGCATGATTTGATGTGGTATTGTTGAGGATAATGAAGCTATGATTGCACGTTTTATGGGTGGATTAAATAGAGAGATTCAGACCATTCTAGAGTATAAGGAGTATAATAATATCACTCGTTTATTCCATGTTGCTTGTAAAGCTGAACGTGAAGTGCAAGATCGATAGGCATTGGCACGAACTAACTATTCTGCAGGTCAACCTTCCTCATGGATACCGCGTGCATCCTCTACATCCACACATTCTACTGCATCGACACCTCCATCAGCTGCCACCTCCAGTCATGATACAAGAAAGCAGGCACAACCACCACTATCTACCAAGAGCACACCTGTCGGACCTATACAGAGCTCTTCTTCTTCCATGGCATCAACAGGGCACACAAGTGATATTATTTGTTGTCATTGAAAGGGAAGAGGTCATTATGCAAGAGAATGCAAATCTTAGCGTGTGATGATTGCTACTAAGGATGGTGGTTATGAGTCTGTTAATGACTATGAGGAGGAGACTTTGGCTCTTATTACACATGAAGAACACGGTGGAGATGATTCTGAAAATGAGACGCAATACATGACTCCTGAAGACGCTGACAGGTATGAATGTTTAGTTGCTCAACGTGTTTTGAGTGTGCAGTTCACACAAGCAGAGCAAAATCAGAGGCATAATTTGTTCCATACGAAGGGAGTTGTGAAGGAACGTTCTGTTCGCGTCATCATAGATGGAGGGAGCTGCAACAACTTGGCTAGCATGGAGATGGTGGAGAAGGTATCTCTCACCACAAGACCACATCCACATCTTTACTATATCCAATGGTTCAATAACAGCGGCAAGGTTAAGGTAACACGTACTGTTCGTGTGCATTTTAGTATGTCTACATATGATGATTATGTTGATTGTGACGTGGTGCCCATGCAAGCATGTTCCTTATTACTTGGTAGACCATGGAAATTTGATAAGAACAATCAGTATACTCTTGTTCATAAGGATAAACATATTACTTTGCTTCCTATGACTCCCGATTCCATTTTGATAGATGATATTAATAGAGCTAATAAAGCAAAACAGCAGCACAACGAGAGTGAGAATCAGATTGTGGCAAAGGAATTTAAGCAACAAATGAAGCCTAATAATAAACCATCTCATGTTGCTTCTGAAATTAAATTGAAAAGTGCATGTTTACTTGCCACCAAATCTGATATTGGTGATCTAGATTTCAGAAAGTATGTTTGCTATGCTTTTGTGTGCAAAGAGGCATTATTTTTATTCAAGGACGTGCCTTCCTATTTGCCTCCTGGTGTTACTAATATTTTGCAGGAGTTCGCTGACGTCTTTCCACAATACTTGCCACCGGGATTACCACCTATTCGAGGGATTTAGAATTAGATTGACTTAATTCCCGGTGCTTCGCTACCCAACCATGCACCATACCGTACGAATCTAGAGGAGAGGAAGGAGATTATGCATCAAGTCCAGGAGCTACTCGACAAAGGTTATATTTTCGAATCCCTTAGTCCTTGTGTTCTTCCTATTATTCTAGTGCCGAAAAAGGATGGTACATCGCGTATGTGTGTTGATTGTAGAGGCATTAATAATTTTACTTTTCGTTATTGTCGTCCTATTCCTAGGCTAGATGATATGCTTGATGAATTGAGTGGCTCTACAATATTCTCCAAAGTTGATTTGCGTAGTGGATACCATCAAAGTCGTATGAAATAGGGAGATGAATGGAAAACTGCATTTAAAACTAAGTTTGGTTTATATGAGTGGTGAGTCATGCCTTTTGGGTTAATTAATGCACCTAGTACTTTCATGAGATTAATGAACGAAGTTTTACGTGCTTTCATTGGACGATTTGTGGTAGTCTATTTTGATGATATACTAATTTACAGTAAATCTTTGGAGGAACATTTGGAACATTTACGTGTTGTTTTTATTGCTCTATGTGATGCACGTTTGTTTGGTAACCTTGGAAAGTGCACCTTTTGCACCGATCGAGTATCTTTTCTTGGCTATGTTGTTACTCCACAGGGAATTGAAGTTGAGAAGGCCAACATTGAAGCTATTGAGAGTTGGCCGCAGCCAAAACAGTCACACAAGTGAGGAGTTTCCTTGGCCTCGTAGGAAGAAGCCTTCACGGTATTGAAAGATAAGCTGACACATGCTCCTTTACTCCAACTTCCTGATTTTAATAAGACTTTTGAGCTTGAATGAGATGCTAGTGGAATTAGATTAGGAGGTGTGTTATTACAAGATAGCAAACCTGTTGCACACTTTTCTGAAAAATTGAGTGGGCCTAGTCTGAACTAATCTACTTATGATAAAGAATTATATGCTCTTGTTTGGACCTTAGAAACATGGCAACATTATTTACGGCCCAAGGAATTTTTTGTACATTCTGATCATGAATCTATGAAACACATTAAAATTCAAGCAAAACTGAACTGTAGACATGCTAAATGGGTTGAATTCATTGAGACTTTCCCTTATGTCATTAAACACAAGAAGGGTAAAGAAAGTGTTATTGCTGATGCATTGTCTCGTCGTTATACTATGCTTTCACAACTTGACTTTAAAATATTTGGTTTGGAGTGCATGATGCTGAATTTAAAGATGTATTGCAGAATTGTAAGGACGGGAGAACTTGAAACAAGTTCGTTGATAACGATGAATTTGTGTTTCGTGCTAAGGCGTGAAGAAGATAGAGGATATACTTGCTACACATTTCTTTTGGCCAAAGATGAGACGGGATGTTGAGCGTTTGGTTGCTCGCTGCACTACATGTCAAAAAGCTAAGTCACGACTCAATCCTCATGGTTTATATATGCCTTTGCCTGTACCTAGTGTTCCTTGGGAGGATATATCTATGGAAAATGTTTTAAGTTTACCTCGAACAAAGAAGGGGAAGGATATCATATTTGTTGTTGTGGATAGGTTCTCGAAAATGGCACACTTTATACCAGGTCATAAAAGCGATGATGTTGTTAATGTTGCTGATTTGTTCTTTCATGAAATTATTCGCTTGCATGGTGTGCCAAATACTATTGTCTCGGATCGTGATACTAAATTTCTCATCAACTTTTGGAGATGTTTATGGGCTAAGGTTGGGACTAAACTGCTTTTTAGTACTACCTGTCATCCCCAAACTGATGGACAAACTGAAGTAGTCAATAGAACATTGTCTACCATGCTTAGGGCTATTTTGAAGGATAACAAGAAAATGTGGGAAGAATGCTTGCCTCATATTGAATTTGCTTATAATCGGTCGCTGCATTCTACTACTAAGATGTGCCCTTTTGAAATTGTGTATGGTTTCCTACCTCGTGCACCTATTGATTTGTTGCCTCTTCCATCTTCGGAGAAGGTTATTTTTGATGCTAAACAACGTGCTGAGTTGATCTTAAAAATGCATGAGTTAACTAAGGAAAATATTGAGCGCATGAATGCTAAATATAAACTTGTTGGAGATAAGGGTAGAAAACGTGTTGTCTTTGCACTTGGGAATCTTGTTTGGTTACATTTGCGTAAGGATAGGTTTCCTAATTTGCGCATGCCTAAGCTAATGCCACATGCTAATGATCCTTTTAAGGTGTTAGAAAAAAATAAATGATAATGCATATAAACTTGAGTTGCCTGCAGATTTTGGGGTTAGTCCCACTTTTTACATTGCAGATTTGAAGCCTTACTTGGGTGAGGAAGATGTGCTTCTGTCGAGGACGACTTCAATTCAAGAAGGGGAGGATGAGGAGGACATCACTAACAAAGTTACACCCACAGCCCCTACTAATACATATACATGACCAATTACTAGAGCTCGGGCACGCCAAATAAATTACCAGGTACTTCCGTTTCTTGGTAATGATTCTAATGTTTGTGAGAATATGATGCTGCCTAAATTGGATACATGTGTCTTGCTTAAAAATGAAGGGCCTAGCTTGGACAAGAAGGATTATCATTGGATCAAGATCAAGCATGGAGATGATGGCATGTGCAAGGGGAACTAGAACGGAGTTACAAGTGATGATTTTACGACTTTGAAGCCACCATAATGAGTGTGTGAAGCCTTGGAGGAAATATACAAGATGACACTTCATAAATTTCGTCATGAGGCTATTATAGGTGTTGCGTCACTTTATTATTGGGCCAGGCCCATGTAATTTCGAAATGCTTGAGTATAGGCTGTTTTTAGAGTCCGTATGTGTGGGGAAACAAGAGTTAGGGTTGGTTTCGGACCCCTCCTCCAAGGGCCATGAAATTCCCCCCTCTTCCTCCATACATATAGCCCTTAGGGCGTCGTTTAGACTTTGGGTTTTGTTTAGATTAAAGTTCGCCATAGCTGCAACTTTGCGTACTTCGTTTGTCTTCAACGACCATACAAAGGCGTCACAGAACCCCACCTTGATAAATAAAGCTTTCTTCTTATATTCGCAATATCTGGATTGCAATCTTAGTTTCTTGCTTGTTCTTCGTTTGCCTGCAGGAAACAGACCATCCTGGTCAGGTTGATCGTGCTCCGGCGTGGTCAATAACCTCTCGGAGTTGGTTTAGCGATTGATAAGGCACGACATCCTCGCACGTTTGTAGTCGGATCGTCAAAGTCTTCTTCCTCCAAAACGATAGCCACCATTTCATCGAAAGACAAGAAACCTTTGCCTCTATCAGATTGGATCAAAGGTTGCATCAAGAGCACTTAGCAGCTTGTTGACCACATCTCTATCGGTGATATCTGTTACTCATCGTTGATGAAGTCTTTCAACAATATAGGTCAACCGATCAGTGAGTTCCATGGCACTTTCCTTACGAAGACTTCTGAAACCAGCATACATAGCACGAAGCATTTTTAGTGTGAGGATCTGTTCTGGCAATGAATTCTTCGTGAGCATTTTTGATGGCATCGCAGAGTTGCTTTGCAGTGTCAAGCTTTCGAAATCGAATGAAAATGTCTTTCGAGATACTGTCACAGATAATATGTTTTGCTTGTGCATTCAACCCCAGTGTAGCTTTGTCATCAGAAGTGGGAGCATCAGGGTGCTGAATGGTGTATCCATTTTCCACAATCTGCCAAAGTTCTATGTTGATGGCTTGAAGTCCGATTTTCATTTTCTCTTTCGAGTAGACATAGTCATTTCCGTTCAAGATAGGAAACATTTTAGAGTCTGAGGATCTACCTGCATACTACATACTCAAAATTCCAAGGTTGTTAGACCTTTAATAAACCAAGAGAGGGACTACCTGCTCTGATACTAATTGTTAGAACCGAGAGTATATCGACCAGAGGGGGGTGAATGGGGATTCAAAAATTCCTGCGACTGTTATGAACTGATCCCAAACACAGCAGTAGAAATAAGGTTTGGTAGAAATGAACTTAATCAAGCACGTTACTGAGGAACACATCTATTGAAGTAGGAAGCAATAATAGTTCAAACATAGGATATCACAGGTTTGACAATAATTATGGTAATGCAATATGCGAACACAAGCGATAGCATGAGAGAAAACTAGGTATGAACTACGAAGGAAAGCACGAGAAATAACAATGACGAGTTGAATGAAAGCGACATAGGGAAATAACGCGAGTCTTAATAAGATACGTGGGAGGAGAAATATATACTATTGGGACGACTAAACTGAATGATGAGAATGCAACAATCAATGATTGATCAGATAAACTATCGTCACAGAGCACAAAAGTAAACTACTGAAGGTAATGAAGTAAGGTAAAGTGAACCACTATTGCTCGATGGCGACAAATGAATTTGGTAGTCCAGTTCTCCCTTCTGCCAAAGGACTACGTATGGTTGGAGGGGTTGTGGTTTAACACAGAAGATAAACTCTCTTCGCCCTATTCTCCTTCAACTCAGATCTGACCATACTCCAGTTCATTTCACTCGTGGTAGATACTTGTCGACGCTCTCCAAACCTTCGACAGACCTCTTTGCGAACCACAATGACTCTTGGTTGATGAAGATCTTGCTCGGTGAGGACACTAACTCTTCAAAAGTCAAGCCGACACCTATCCGTCTAGAGAGTGCGCATCTCTCAAGAGTAATAGGTATAAGAACTCTTAACTCAGAACTACTGTGATGCACAACCACTATCTAAGTTTCGGCTCTTCATTTTTCTCTCGATGGATCTTAAACTCAAATAACTCGGAGAGGGGATGCTCAATCAATCTTCTCAGAAATCTTAAGTGGAGCAGCCAATGGGCAATGTTGGAGCGGGGTGCCTATATATAGCCACATCCTTCCCTAAAGGGAAAATACCAAATTGGACATGTGGAGCAGCCAATGGCCAAACGACATGAGTCCAACAGTCATAAATTAAACACACCGGTAACATTCCTTGTGGAGCAAGTAATGCTAACTCCTCAATTTGAAAGATATCTCCTGCAACATGAAGAACAACGTCTACTACTGGCAGGTAAACATTCGAAAGATAAAGAGATTTCTCTTAGTCATGCATTGGTTTTGGTCTAAGCATCACAGCAGATCTAAACTTCGAGAAGCTATACCCCTCTTAATAGTACAGAGTTCCTATGACTCAAATGAATGAAAGAAGAACAACGAAACGAGTACTACATCTTCACTTTGTCATCAACTTCCATTCACTGCAGTCAATTTTCTTCAGACAAAATCTCCGAACCATATGCTTCACGTCATCAATAAATTTTCAAGGGGTGAACTCCTTCACATTAATCTTCTCGCCTACATGTTTTCAACAGATGTAGATCATTCTTCTCTACAACGCAGATATTCTTCAGTAAAGTTCCTCGAACTTGACACCAGAGACAACATTCTCTTTGGTTCTGTGTCGACTATTTCTCTTTGTGTGCACTAGCAAACAAATTAGTCCATGCCTATTTCTGCCAACAATCTATAAAACACAAGAGGGAAAATATTGCACCAACAACATGCCATGTATCTCGGCAGCCTTCAAGTGGAAGCCTGGCAAAGGTGTCGGCCACAACCTAACTTACCATGCAATTCTAGCCTAGGTTTATCACCTATTTGAGGCTGAACCTGCAAGGGAAGTCTGGCTGAAGTTTCCATTACGACCCCAAACGATGTGCGCAGGCTTCCCAAGCCTACCTCGCCGGGTAGAACTGCTCTTGGTAAACCGTGCCATGGTGCCTAGTCTATCCCAAGCCCACCGGTACCAGGTGCCACTTGGTAGAAAAATAGCACAACCTACAAACACCAGAAACTAGTTGCATCTCCTGGGCAGAGATCAAGGCGTTTAGTGGGCCGAGAGGGTCATATTTTAGGGCCCAATGTGTGGTAGTAGCTAGTCTTGATAACATACACATAACTCAGTTCCTAAAGACGGTCTTAATGAGACAACCCACCATGTACTCCTACATGGCCTCTCATCACTACCTTTACCTAATCGTGTTCATACACTTAGCTCTCAACATCAGAACATGATCACAACATGCCAATTCATTCCCAAACGAATAATACCTAACACAACTCTAAGCAATAGCAAGTATGGCACGGATGAAGACACACCATGGCTCAAGCAACTCCTAATTATGCTAGGAAGGTTTAGCTATTTATTATGACAATGACATGTCATGCAGAGGAACGGGGTTCAGCTACCGCAACAAGTAATAGTTGAATCTTTGTTGTCCTAATGCAATAAAAAGAGCAGGAGAGAGAGAGAGTGTGTGTGGGATTGTATCGAAATGACCAGGGCGGTTTGCTTGCCTAAAAGATCAACACGGTAGCACTACTCCTCAGATAGATACTCGATGCCACTCGTAGGAGAAGAACCTATCGAGAAGGTAGTACTAGAGAGGCAATCAATACACAACAAATGCAACAATGTGTGCATGATCATGACATGAAGATATGATGTGGTTTGAGAAAATGCGACTAACATTCAATTTGGATGAAGTCGAGCAACTCCAAAGTTAAGCATTTAAAGTGCCATTTATGTGTTTTCACTTATACAGTAGGTATAAGTTGGTTTTTCATGCATGAAAATGCCATAAAAAGATTCTTTATATTTTTTTTAATAATTTTTCATATATAAATTATTTCATTCTAAGCTACAGTTGAATTACTATGATTTTTTGAAGTTTAGCTAATTTGCTCAAATTTCTAGATATTTCTAAAATAGAAATAATCCAGAAATTGTTTCTTGCATCAGCTCTGAATCATCATTGTGTCAGCAGGTCAACGGGGTCAAACCAGGTCAAACCTGACTAGTGGGGCCCATTGGTGAGTGACCCAGTCAGTTAACAGTGGTAGTTAGGGTTAATTTTTGCACTAATTAGAAGATCTCGGCGGGCCAACCCACATGTCGTCGAGATCGGGGAAGTCAAAACCGGCCAGAACAGGTCAAAACCACCGGCGGTTCACCACTGGCGAGACCCAAGACGCGTCGAAAATCGTGCATGGATGACCAAATGCACAGCGAAAAACATCTACGTGACCCTAGTGCTCTAGCGCATCGAGTTGTGCCACTGTTTGGTGCTGGGCTGGACTAAATTGATGGCGGCGACGATGTTGTCCGGAGTTTGGCCCTTGACTATTATGGTGCTACGGTGCACGGGAGGACACACAGGTAGGTGTTCTGGGCTTGTGGAGTTGCGGTGAGAATTTTGACGCGCTCCAATGTGAGCGACAACAGCTTTGGCCGTGGTGGCGACATGGCCGACGGCAGGAGCTCTTAGGCGCGGTGTCTAGCGGGGGTTAGAGGAGGGGATTGATGACGGGGTTAGGGTGGAACGGATCAGCAGCTCACGTCGAGGTCGTGTGGAGTCTCATCGGCTCGGGGAGGCATCAGAGGTGATGTACGATCGCCGACGACCTTGGCGGCCGAAGGAGGAAGATGGTGAGGCTGACGGTGATGCGAGGCATCCGATGACACGTGGCTCGGAGTAGAGGACGATGATGGTGAGGCGATTCTTCTGGGCACGTCGAGGAAGTGAGGGGGCAGCGGTGGTCGCGGCGGTTCACGTCGGTGTAGCCTCAGGTGCTTCAAGCATGGCAAAAACTAGTGGGGGAGAGCGAGGGGGAGAATGAGAGGAGGTGAGACGGATTCAGACGGCTTCAGCTGTCCCAATCCGAGCGGTGACGAGGCAAGTAGGCTACCTGGTGCGTGGCAAGCGCAGGCGGCGTGCGCTGGGCTGGCATTGTGCCAGGCCATGTAAGTGGCCTAGGTATATTTTCCTCTTTTCTTTGTTTTTTCTATTTTTGTTCTGTATATTTTTATTTAGTAAAAATACATTATAAAATTCTGGAAATTACTTTGGATGTTGACTGAATTATTCCAGATCCCCACATAAAGTTTCAAAATTATAGGAGCTACTAAAATATTTATAGTATTTTAGAGCCCCAACTCAAATACAATATGCATTAATTCAAAGCCCATTTATGTCCTAGAAAAATGTGCACAATCTTTAGTTTAGGTTTTCGCCTTCTGCCAAAAATCATAAATATTTTTTAAGGGAACTTTGTGTTCATTGGAAAAGATTTTATTTGAACCTATTTGATTTAATTTGATGCTAGGGTTTGGATCATTCCCCAAGTTAAATTTCCATGAAAATTAAACATGATGCAACAAAGTAATAACTAGCCTAGGTCATACCAGAACTAGGGCTGTGACAACTCGCCCCCACTCAAAAGAATCTCGTCGCGAGATTCAGAAGGCGTCGGAAAGAGAGTGGGGTACTGATACGTCTCGAACGTATATATAATTTGTGGTTGTTCCATGCTATTTATTATCAATCTTGAATGTTTTATCTGCATTGATTTGCTATTTTATATCATCTTTTAATACTAACTTATTAACCAAGTGCCTAGTGCCAGTTGTTGTTTTCCCCTTGTTTTTGTCTTTACAGAAAATCAATACCAAACGGAGTCCAAATGGAACGAAATTTTTTGACGATTTTTCTTGGACCACAAGACACAGTAGAAGCTTCGAGAGGAGGCCAGAAGGGCTACGAGGGGATGACAAGATTAGGGGGTGCACCCCCAAGCTTGTGGGCCCCTCGTGGCTCCTACAACCCTAATCCTTCTTCTATAAATACCCAAATATTCCCCTTAGACCAGAGGGCACACCAAAAATACTTTTCCGCCACCGTAAGTTTCTGTCTTCGCGTGATCCCATCAGGGGACCTTTTTCGGTACTCTGCCGGAGGGGGATTCAATTACGGAGGGCTTCTACATCAACCTTTCTGCCCTTTCGATGATGTGTGAGTAGTTTACCACAGACCTACGGGTCCATAGCTAGTAGCTAGATGGATTCTTCTCGCTCTTTGGTCTTCAATACAATGTTCTGGTTGATGTTCTTGGAGACCTATTCTATGTAATCTTCTTTTGCGGTGTGTTTGTTGAGATATGATGAATTATGGGTTTATGATCAGATTATCTATGAATATTATCTGAGTCTTCACTGAACTCTTTTACGCATGGTTTATATAGCTTTGTATTTCTCTCCGATCTATTGATTTGGTTTGGCCAACTAGATTGATTTTCCTTGCATTGGGAGAGGTGCTTTGTAATGGGTTCAATCTTGCGGTGCTCAATCCAAGTGATAGAAGGGGACATGACACGTATTTGTATTTTTTTTGAAAGCTTGGGACAGTGGGGGCAGAAGGAGTTAAGATATCCCTATACATCAATGGTACAAGGCTATGCTGCTATAAGAGGTCAACTACCTGATCAACAAAAGGCACCAAGGCCTGTTTGATTCTGTGTCTCATCATACTGAAATCCAGTTTGAATCTCTGGGTCCACCCCTTGATGGTCGGCGCCATATTTCTGAACAGTTTATTATTGCGTTCTTTCCAGATGTTCCAAGAGGCTATAATAAAAACTTCCATGAACATTGGTCTGCCCCACGTGGTTTTAGCTGCATGCAAAAGTTGCACCCGGTTGCCATGCAGAGGCCATGTGATCCCCAGCTTTCCCCAACATGCGCTACTAAAGTCAAAGTGAAAGAACAAGTGTTCCACCATTTCTTCGGGTGGACGATCACACAGCAGGTAGGCATAGTTGTCATCTCTCAACTTCATATGTTTTCTCTTGAGCAAACCTTGAGTGTTCAGCCTATTTGCAAGGAGCAGCCATACAAAAACCTTCCACTTGTTGGTGCACTTTGATTTCCAGATCCATTTGAATGCATCATCCGCTTCCATGTCCCGAAAACAATGAAGATAGAATTTGCTGGAGGCGAACTCCTCCGATCCCCAAATCAGGCGCCAGGCATCGTGCACCTCCGCAAGCTCCATTGAGGCCAAGGAGGCTTGAAGATCATCCAGATCTTCTCTAGCTTGGACCGAGAGTGGGAGATGGAAGTTTTGGCCGAGCGTAGGCGACGTCAGGAGCACTTTGACAGATACATCCTCATGCCTAGTGAAGGAGAATAGGCGGGGGTGGCTATCAGCCAGAATGTCACCGTGCCAGGCATCTTTCCAGAACAAAGATGAGCTCCCATCCCCCACCTCCACCGAGGTGATTGCCCTGTAGGTTGGCGCTAGATTCATGACGTCCTTCCACCAGAATGATCCACATGGACCAGAAGCATGCGGGACCAGGCCTTCATAGTACGTGTTCCACACGGGATCAACCCATGGGATGTCCATGCGGTTATAGAACTTGTGTAGCTGTTTGAGCAGCAGGCCCTGATTTTGGATCTTTAGGTCGAGCACCCCGAGCCCACCCTTGTTCTTGGGCCTGCAAACTAGCTCCCAGGCTGCCAGAGAGATGGACTTCAGACCATCGTCCGCGTTCTTTGCCCAAAGACAGTAACGCCGAAGTTTATCCAAATGCTCAAGTATTTTTGGGGGGATCCTGATGGAGCACATCGCATAGATTGCCAGGGAGGTGACCACTGAGTTAACTAGTGTAAGCTTCGAGCCAAGGTCAAGCAAAGAGGCTACCGTGGAGAGTTTGCGCTCAACAGACGACACCAGCGGCATGAGGTCTGTGACAGTCGGCCTGACCATTCCCATGGGCAACCCTAGGTAAGAAAACGGCATGGATCCAACGGCGCAGCCAAAGACCTGCGCTAAACATATTTGTATTGTTGCCATTAAGGATAAAAAGATGGGGTTTGTCCATATTGGTTGGATCTATTGCTCTACATCATGCCATCTTGCTTAAGTCGTTACTCTGTTCTTGTTTACTTAATACACTAGATGCATGCTGGATAGCAGTCGATGTGTGGAGTAATAGTAGTAAATGCAGGCAGGAGTCGGTTTACTTGTCTCGGACGTGATGCCTATAAACATGACCATTGCCTTGGATATCATCATAAGTATGTGCTTTTCTATCAATTGCTCAACAGTAATTTGTTTACCCACTGTATGCTTTCTTTCAAGAGAGAAGCCTCTAGTGAAATCTATGTCCCCCGGATTTATCTTTATCTCATTATTTTTAGATCTACAAAACTAAGTCCGCCGGATTTAGTTTTATTTTATTTTGCACTTCTACTCATCTTTTATACCCATCACTATCATATCTCAGCCTTGCAAGTAACCCTGAAGGGATTGAATATGAATGCTTCAAGCCAACCATTTTTATGTGACAATTCTTCACACCCAAAAAATAAAAAAAAGTTCATTATAAAGTTCAAGGGTGATCAAGTTATTGCAATATTTGGACACGATTCGATCATGAAAAAGCATGCATTGGAAATTAAGGTGACCAAATTTATTGCAAAGTTCACAAGTAATAGGATAAAGAGAACATAATTTTGTAGCAAATTCATCTATCACTTTGAGAAAAAATTGGTTCTATCATGTTTATGCTTCTTAGAAAATCTATCATCCCTATAAGGCATGTCTTGACAAAGTCTTTCCACTCCACAAAAATTGACATGCTTATAAGAAACATTTTTTTCATGACTAGTGCAATCATCATTAGCATTTTGGATATTCATAGAATTCATACTAACAACATTGCAATCATGCTCACCATTCAAGGATTTTATGCCAGAATTCTTCTTCTATCAATTGAGAAAATTTTTCCTTTCCATCATTTTCAAGGAAGACATGATAAGGATAAACAATATGTTGCCACCTCAATTCCATTTTTTGTAGATTTATTTTATAAACCAAACTAGTGATAAAAACAGAAACAAAAAGATTCAGTTGCAAGATCTAAAGATATACCTTCAAGCACTCACCTCCCCGGCAACGGCGACAGAAAAGGGTTTGATGTCTACTATGCATCTTTATACTTGTAGACTCATGTTGGGCCTCCAAGCGTAGAGTTTTGTAGGACAGTAGCAATTTTCCCTCAAGTGGATGACCTAAGTTTTATCAATCCATGGGAGCCGTAAGATGAAGATGGTCTCTCTCAAACAACCCTGCAACCAAATAACAAAGAGTCGCTTGTGTCCCCAAGACACCAAATACAATGGTAAATTTTATAGGTGCACTAGTTCGGTGAAGAGATGGTGATACAAGTGTATTAATGATAGTAGATATTGATTCTTGTAATAGGTACAAAAAAACAGCAAGGTAGCAAGAAACAAAAGTGAGCAAAAACTATACTGCAATGCTTGAAAACAAGGCCTATGGTCTGTACTTTCGCTAGTTCAATCTCTCAACAATGCTAATATAATTGGATCATATAACCATCCCTCAACGTGCGATGGAGAATCACTCCGAAGTTTTTATCTAGAGGAGAACATAAGACAAAATGGTTTGTAGGGTGCGAAACCACCTTAATGTTATCCTTTCCAATCGATCTATCTAAGAGTTTGTACTAAAATAACACCATATGATACACATCAACCAACTCTAATGTCAACTAGATTCTCCAATGTCACCACGAGTTTCTGTGAGTTGATTATACGATATGCATCAAACAATTTCAGATTCATAATCCTCAATCCAATAGAAAGAACCTCAAAGAGTGCCCCAAGATTTCTACTGGAGAAACAAAGGCAAGAACGTTCATCAACCCCTATGCATAGATTACCCCAATGTTACCTCAGGAATCCGCGAGTTGAGTGCCAAAACACACATCAAGTGAATCAATATGATACCCCATTGTCAGCACGGGTATTCATAGCAAGACATGCATCAAGTGTTCTCAAATCCATAAAAGTATCCAATCCAATAATAACGAAATCTCAAATGGAAAACTCAATTCATCACAACAAGATATAGAGAGGAAAAGACCATATGATCCAACTATATTAACAAAGCTCGCGATACATTAAGATCGTGCCAAATCAGGAACACGAAAGACAGAGATTAAACACATAGATAGGTACAAACCCTAAGTGATGCGGAGCATCCTATGGTCATCCCCATGTACACTATGACGACTCCCCAAGACCCAAGAGGACATATGATATGACCTCGAACATACGCCATTGGACACAAGGTGAACTCGCTCCTCTCCGAACCATCACTTTCCACATGTGAGACATGGCTACTACCTCAAACGTATATGCTATGCATGATCAGGAACCAAGAGGAAGACCATGAAGCATCGAATGAGAAGGCGAGGAAGCAGAGCAAGAGAAGGAGCTGCTCGGAAGCTTCAGCCACCGGATGACCGGACGATGCCGGACGTTCGACGCCTGGACACTCAGCCAACCAGAAGGGCTAGCCGACGGAAGCTACAGCGGCCGAACGACCGGCAAGTACCGGACGTCCGACACACTCCAGGCACCGGATGTCCGCCCGTCTCCGGAAATCCAGTGCCACCTATCCAGAGCAAAAACGTCAGACGTCCGACAAGTAGTGGACAACCGGACCCTCACGAGCCACCGGACGTCTGACGCCTGTCTGTGCACAGTGTATCGGGCCAAGCGCATGTACCCCTTCGCACTCACTTACCCCTTCGTGGCCCTAGACTATGTATACTCCTCCACCTCCACCTAGTTAGGGTTAGCAAAGGATTAGCTCATGTTGTGAGAGAGCTTTGCTCATCCACTTGGTTACCTTCTCCTCGGAGATCGCGCCTCCTCGGAGAAGATCCCCCAAGCGGATTCAAGACCCCTTCATGGGAAGAACTCAAGACCTCCTCATGGAGAAGAACCGGTTACCTCTTGTATCGTCCCTTGTTGACTTTGGATCATGTGATCTCTATGTGTACTCGAATCTAGCATATGTGTGACCGTATCTTGTTGGTTTGAGTGAATCTCTCGTATTTTGCCCCGGGTTTCCCCTCGTATTTCCCCTTGTGTTCTTCGGGTTCTTCGCGGGATCCGCTCCATTCGTGAAAGATCAGCCATCTAAGGTTCCATCCTACATCATTTGGTATCATGAGCCACGTTGATCATGATTTCGGAGCCTCCCTATTGTGTTTTCTAGCCTTGTTTTGTTTATTTCGTCCTAAATTCGAAAATTCCCCACCAAAAATAGCCCCAATTTATTTTGTGATTTTTTGGTGTGATGAAGTTTTGTTAGATTTGATCCATGGATTTGCTTGGTTTCAAGTGGATCTATCATTTCCCCAAGTTTTCCCACTTTCCATCCACGAAATATCATCAATTTTGATCCCCAAATCCCCAAATTCCGCCCAAAATCGTGTCCCGGATCGAAAATTTCGCATTGACCCCGACCCACCGGACGACCGGCGATTTTAAGGACGTCCGGACCCCCATGAAGCACCGGACGTCTGTCATCCACCGGAAGACCGGAACCGGCCAACAGAACGAAATTAGTAGATTTCCGAGCCCGACCGGACGTCCGGCGACCAGACATCCGTCCATTTACGGACGCCCGATACCTGTAGTTTCAGACTTCGGCTGATTTTTGTTTTGTCCATAACTAATTCATCCGAACTCCGATTTTGACGTTCTTTAGCTCGTTTTGAAGCTATTGACATCCCCCTTCCCAAAAAATACCATCAACATCATTCGACTCCATCAAAGTTTTGGAACTTTGGCATCTTTGCCTAGGGCTTCCACCACATCAGCCGCTACACCACCACCGACTTCTGCAACCTAACCCATTTTGATCCCCGTTGCATATGTGGTTGTTTGAGCTGCTACTTGAGTCTCCTAACGTGTTTCGGCTACTTAGGGACGGTTGCTTCTTCACCAACCACCACTACCACTTCCGCATAACCTTGCCCACCATACACTCCCGCCACCCCAACTTAACCCAATTTTGTTTGTGTTGTAAGTTGTGTCTCCTAAGGTGTTTTAGCTACTTAGGGACCGTTCTTCTGACTCCGTCACCCTGTATAGACCATCATACCCTTCCACCACTTTAACCCATATTGACCGGGTTTTCACCAATACTTCCGCAACCACCACCACATCCCACTACCACCATTTGACATTTGTCTTTTGACATTTTGAGTTCGCGGTTTTTGCATTTCCAAAGGTGTTTCGGCTGCTTATGGACGAGTCTCCATCATCTTGGTATCTACATCAAGAACACCACTACTCATCGTCGCCACGAGGCCATCTTCAACTTTGACCACTTCACCATCATCCGTCCGTGGCTTACAAACGAGAAACCCTCGACGATAACCTCCATATCGGTATCATCTTGGTATCGTGGTATCCCTCCATTGTATATTCCCTTGCAATTGTAATTGTATTGATAACCCCTAGCCCATTTTGCGTCAATTGCCTATCGAGACTAGCCATTTGAGTATTTCCGGCAACGTTACTTGTGCATGTTAGTGATCTACACCATCCATTGCATACATACAATATCATATCGGTATCATATCATCTCGTGTGCCTCAAGTTTGTTCCCGCATATACCCAATCACTATCTTGGTTTGTGCATTCCGCATTGTGGCCATACAAGAAAAAAAAAGAATAAGCTTTTAAACAAAAGAGAAGGAGCAAAGAAGCTTGTAAGCAAGTGCCATAGCATTATACCGCATTGCACATAAGATTGTCATATCCGATCATCTTGGATCATACCACCGGAACATCATACACGCAACATACTTAGGATAGAAGTTGTTACATTTTGCATCTTATAGGTTATGCACAAGTTTCGTATCCACCTATATAGCAATTGTGCTAGCGTCTCTCTTGAGTTGTGCAACATGAGCGTTTTCCGTGGATTCCACATTTTGATCTCATCCTTGGTTGCACGACCCCATTTATCTATTCGTGTGTGAGTTTCCGTGTGCCACCCATATTGCTATTGGTCTACTTGTTGCACTTGCGAATTTGTCAATCTCTTTCAGCATTATTGACTCTTGCTAACATTTTGCATTAACTTTTTGTGCTACTATCCTCACCGACCTCCACCATAAGCCTTATTTGTGTAGGTGCGAGAAATCGACAAGATCGATACCAATTGTGCTATTTCCTTGTCACATCATTGAGTGATCATTGATCCATCTTCAACATCAGTCAAGGTACATTTGGTATAGTTCTTCTCTTTCTCCCACTCATATTTTCTCGAGTATTGTGATGTATAGGCAAGGCATTTCATCTTCGGTCTTCCACAACAACGATGGCGCATACAACTACAAGAAAACTCCCCACTTTAGACTACAACGAGCAATGCAAGTCATCGACAACATCACCACCGACTTACGACATTCCGAAGCTAGGAGAAGGGACTACTTCGACAAGAAGTTTTCTACACAAAAGGAGGAGCAAGATGCAAGGATGGAGAAGATTTGGACTTTGTTGGCTAAAAGTTCTTCCCCTTCATCATCCTCAAGGTGACGCCGAGCAAGTAAATCATCTTCGGAGTGACCAAGCGATGCAAGCGCAATTCGTCCACATCCACACCTACATGGCGACCACCATCACGTTCATGATACACATCGTCGTGAAGGGCAAGTCACCTCCAAGCATCATGTGCACGACGACGACAAACGACATCTACTACGAGCTCAAGCGTGACAACGACATCATCAACATGAAGATGCTCGCCAAGCGCAAATACACAAGTCCCAATAAGCCCTACTTCACGCCAAGGCCAAGATTCAAGAGCAAAAGAGAATACCGCGAGACGAGCACCACCAAGACGGAGCTACGGCTACACTAACCACTTTGGCATCTTCGCCAAGTGTTCTCAAGGAATCTTCGCCTTTGGACGTACGGCATCTTCGCCAACTTCCCGTGAGTTTGCCTACATCAATATCTTCAACAACAAGGCGACCACCTACAAGCGAGGGCGACACTTCCATCTTCGGAAGCCCCTCAAGAAAGATGGTTGAGCATGGGAAATTCCCTTCGGTCATGGAGACAAGCTACGAGGTGCCACATCATATGGGCCTCCAACAACAAGACGGTGACAAGAAGGTCGAGCAAGGTCCATCCCCTTTGACCACGGCGACGAGCATGAACCTCTTAAAAACATGAAGACGGCGCCCATATTGGACTCATACTCTGAGTCAAGCTATGAGACCGCACATGAGACCTTATCTTTGGTCTTAGAGGAGAGTGATGATGTGCCATCTTCGGTCTTCATCCACGGATACGACTACGACATGATTGAGCATGGAGACATTTGCACCTACATCTCGCCGACACCCACATATCAGGAGTTGCCCCAATTGCCATGTGAGGAGAGCCACCACCCCATGAGTGAGATGACTGACTCCACCATACGTGACATTGAGAGCATTTCCTATGAGAGCATGAGTGTGACCACCACTAGCCCCACACAAGAGAGCATGCCACACATCCTATGTGAGGTTGAGAGCCATTTGACTGACTCCACCAACCATACGAGTGAGAGCATCCAAGAGGGAGTGAGTGAGACACAAAAATTAGTGAGTGAGGTAGTTGATACGGCATGTGAGGCCACTATGATTTCTAATGACTTAACCTCTACTCCGAGTGTATTTTCTTCTTTGGTGCTAGGTCTCCTACATGACGACATGCCTACCCTCGACGAGTCCATACCTCCAACGACGATGATGGCCATGATGGACGATAATGCACCCCCACTTGGTTCCATCAAGATGAAGATGACCACAACTTCATCTTCGACACCTCACCTACAACACATGAGCGATTCTCCAAAGGTAACATAGGTGACGGTACTTCCCTTGTCCCACTAGTGGACTATCTTGCAAATGATTGCTTGCATGATGATTATCAACTTATGGATTCACCACATACAATGTCTTCTACATGCTTAGATATGCCACCCATTTTATGATGAATATGATGATGAGCATATTTGATTTGCCTAGTTGTGATGCTATGCTCCATAGGATATCATATGAAAATTCTATTGGTCACATCATGTTCGACAACCCTTTAAACTTGTCATGTGCTATGAGTGAGATCTCCCATATTGCATCATTTCAATCTCAACATATTAACTATGCATGCCCCCATTAAAATAAATCCCATTTGCACTTATGGCATAGATGACGAGATGATGGTCATTGGCTTTTGTTTTTCTTGTGATGATATTGCTATGCTTCTTCACATGAGTTGTGCAATCCATCTACTATACAATGCCATGATCACATAGAACCAAATATGCCTTTTTTGGATGTTGTCAATATTCTCCATGTGATGTTTCCACTAATGCTCATGAGGAGACCCCCTAATGTTTCTTCATACTCCCTCCGTTCCAAAATAGATGACCCAACTTTATACTAAGTTAGTATAAAGTTGGGTCATCTATTTTGGAATGGAGGGAGTACATATTAGGAGATTTTGATGCATTCCCTACTTTGCATGATTCCCATAATTGCTTGCACCATATGCATTCCACGCATAACAATGCTCTAGGTATTTCCCATGATGCATTGCACAATTTGAGTCTCCATTATGCTATACATAACAACCAACTTATCATGATGGATGACATGTTTCTTTATCATGCATCTCATTTATTTGAGAATTTGATATTTTGTGCTAACCAACACAAGCACATGCGCATCATAATGGATGATGTGTACATATACCACGCACACACAATTTTTCCTTTGTCCTTGTTTTGTGTAGGTACTCACGTATACTACACGCCTCTCTTCTACTTGGCTCTCACATGGCTATGGTCTATATATCACTTGTTACTTTATGCCCATTGTATCTTGTTCACTTTGCATGTTATGCATCTTTACATGATTTTGCCATGCAATTGTGACCCTTGCTTTCATCTACCCATGATTCATCATTATACTCCTATGTGTATTAGCATGCTTGGTGGAGATCCTTATTGATATTGCCATGTTTATCATGTGCCTCATGCTATTATTGATTCTTGTGTTGGGAGATTCATGATGTTCCATTGCTATTTACATAGGACTTCTTGCCAATACTATGATCATACATTTCTCATATCTTGCTTTCATGCTTGTGATATGTCATGTGCATTATCCATGACCACTATTCGCACACATGACATGCTTGCCATGATTACCTCTAGTACGTTGCATCTTTGCACTACTAGCTTGCACCACTTGATCACTATGATTGCTTGCTTTGTCGCATCACCCATGTTCCACTCTTACTTGCTTTCTTCAGTTGATGACATATATGTTAATGCCTCTCACATGATATATCTTGTTCATTGTTGCTTGCCTCCAATTGTTGCATCTATGCTTATTGCTCTTGGAGACTTGGACATATTACTTGTGATGCATGCTTGTTTGATTGAGCCTATTGTATTTGGTTGTTCTCGCATCATATGCCTCCATACTATGAAATGCTCCCTTGTCCTTTCTTATGATGAGCATGATGCATACACTTGTTGGGTATCTTACCACATGAATGATAGGTTTTGCACTTCCGCTAACCTCATTTGTTTTTCTGATTGTTTGTCATGTTCTTTCGTTTTGAAGGATTCACAATGTGGTACCACCACGAGACAACTTGGTCATGTGAAGGCGTACACGATGCGCGGCACCAACATTTTCAACATTCTCATAAAGGTGACCTCCTTCCCTTTGAGCCATCCTCACATACGCATATTGGATGGGTCACTCTTTCATTGTTGTCTCCTTCTTGTTGTCTACATGATACATCTCGCTAATGGAGGAGCGACATTGGAGATTGGCTCTATGGACCTTCAAATTGAGGAGCAATCGGACTTATTGGTTGCACCTTCGAAACTACACTCATGCGACGACATCGAGCATTGGTACATCAACACTCCTTTGACATATTGCACCACCACCTCCATATTTGTTGATTGTGCTCACACATGTCATGCTCGATGGACATATCATACACATGACAGATTTGAATCTTATGCATAGATTGACTCACACTATGATTGCCTCGTTGTATCTTGTATTCCCATGTCATCCATGATATATGAGCTTGTGCACTTCCTTAGCAAATTTGTTGTGATATTCCTTCATGGCATATTCATACATCATGATCATCTTGTCCACCATCAATTGCATGATAACATAATCATATTGAGCATCCATTGCCATATTCACCCTATAGATAAACCGTCTCACTATGACGTCATTTTACACAGTGGTTGCATTGATCATATTCACAACACATTTGTGTGCACAATGATTGCATTTGCTCCCATGAATGCTTTGCATATCATTATAGATCATCATGATAAGCTTCATGCGCTTTGTCAAGAACAATCTTGCCGCACAGACTCATTCTTACATGATGGACACTCTGTGTGCGCTAACCTTTGTATTTTCGAGTGTCGTTTGTGTTTGCTCTTTTTGCATGTATACCACTCCGGCGACACCTTGGAGTACTTGGGTTGCGCAATGTCTTCAACTCCGTCCAACTACAAGTCCGTCCACAACAACTGTTTCCATGGTGATGAGGATCACGATCCGAGGTCGGATCTTTCCCAAGGGGGGAGATGATCCGGAGCATCCTATGCTCATCCCCATGTACACTATGACGAGACCTCGAACATACGCCATTGGACATAAGGTGAACTCGCTCCGCTCCGAACCATCACTTTCCACATGTGAGACATGGCAACTACCTCAAACGTATATGCTATGCATGATCAGGAACCAAGAGGAAGACCATGAAGCATCGGACGAGAAGGCGAGAAAGCGGAGCAAGAGAAGGAGCCGCTCGGAAGCTTCAGCCACCAGACGATCGGATGACGCCGGACGTCCGACGCCTGGACACTCAGCCAACCAGAAGGGCCAGCCGACGGAAGCTACAGCAGCCGGATGACCGGCAAGTACCGGACGTCCTACACACTCCAGCGACCGGACGTCCATCTGTCTCCGAAAATCCGGTGCCACCTATCCAGAGCCAAAACACCGGACGTCCGACAAGTACCGCACGACCGGACCCTCGCGAGCCACCGGACGTCCGGTACCCGTTGGACGTCCGACGCGTGTCTGTGCACAGTTTATCGGGCTGAGCCCATGTACCCCTTCACCCTCACTTACCCCTTCATGTCCCTAGACTATATATACTCCTCCACCTCCACCTAGTTAGGGTTAGCAAAGGATTAGCTCTTGTTGTGAGAGAGCTTTGCTCATCCACTTGGTTACCTTCTCCCCGGAGATTGCGCCTCCTCGGAGAAGATCCCCCAAACAGATGCAAGACCCCTTCATAGGAAGAACTCAAGACCTACTCACGGAGAAGAACCGCTTACCTCTTGTATCGTCCCTTGTTGACTTTGGATCGTGTGATCTCTATGTGTACTCGAATCTAGCATATGTGTGACTATATCTTGTTGGTTTGAGTGATTCTCTTGTATTTCCCCTCGTGTTCTTTGGGTTCTTTGCGGGATCCACTCCTTTCGTGAAAGATCGGCCATCTAGGGTTCCACCCTACATCACTCAGCCTCGAGGGTGGACTACTCCCTCCTCATCATCCTGGCCGCCGAGATGATGAAGATGGCCACCGATGATGATTCCTCTCTCTGACAGGGTGCCAGAACGGGGTCTAGATTGGTTTTTCATGGTTATAGAGGCTTTCGGCGTCGGAACTCCTGATCTAGGGTTATTTCTGGAGGTTTCTGTATATATAGGATTTTTTAGCGTTGGAATCACGCAAATATGGGCCTCAGGGGGGCCCACCACCCACCAGGGCGCGCCATGGGGGCTGGCGCACCATGGTGTCTTGTTGGCACCAGGGGCCCCCTGTGACGCCCTCGATTCAGTCATACACTAATCATACACGCAAATGTGCACGATCAAGATCAGGGACTCACAAGAAGATATCACAACACAACTCTAGACACCAAGTTGAATAATAGAAGCTTTATATTACAAGCCAGGGATCTCGAGGGCTTGAATACATAAGCTCGAATAAAAATGAGTCAGTGAAAGCAACAATATCTGAGTACAGACATAAGTTAAACAAGTTTGCTTTAAGAAGGCTAGCACAAAAGTATCAACGATCGAAAAGGCAAAGCCTCCTGCCTGGGAGCCTCCTAACTTGATGTAGGGTGGAACCCTATACGGCCGATCTTTCACAAAAGGAGCGGATCCCAACAAGGGGCACGAAGGACACGAGGGAAAACACGAGAGAATCACTCAAACCAATAAGATTAGGTCACACATATGCTAGATCCTCGAAACACAAAGAGATACACGATCCAAATCCAACAAAGGACGATACATATGGTAACCGATTCTTCTCCGTGAGGAGGTCTTGAATCCGCGAGGGATCTTCCCGCGAAGGGGTCTTGTATCCGGGGTTGATCTTCTCCGAAGAGGTGACGGTCCCTCGCAATGGAGTAGATCCGGATGCACGAGTGAAGCTCTATCTCACATATGAGCTAGCACAACGCTAGCCCTAACTAGGAGGAGGATGAGGTCTATTTATAGTCGTAGTGCAAATGGGGCGAAGTGAAGGGGTACGTGGGCCTCGGGCCCGAACTATGCGCGGATAGGTACCGGACGTCCGGTGGGTTACGGTCATCTGGTGGCTCGTGGGCGTCCGGACGTCCGGTGGTCGCCGGACTTCCACTCGTTCTGGCTCGTTTGAGGAGGCATCGGATTTTCAGAGATGGCCGTTCGTCCGGTCGCGTCGGACGTCCGCTATTTCGGCTCGGGTGCGGGGACACCGGTCGTCCGGGCCTGACCGGACATCCGCTCGCAGTAGCTTGCGTTGGCCGGGGCCTGGATAGGTTGGGGCTCCAGGTGCCATACGTCCGGTGCCGGCCGGTCGTCCGGTGGCTGTAGCTTCAGTGGCAGCTCTTCTCTTGGCACTTGGTGTCCTCGCCGTCTTGTCCATTGGATGTAGATGCTCCTTGGCTTTCCTCCAAGTACATGATTACACATGGTGTTTCCGCTTGAGGTAGGAGCCATGTCTCAAGTATAGAAAGTGGTAGTTCAGAGAGAAGCGAGTTCACCTTCTCTTCGGTAGCCTTTGCTCGGGCTCTTGTCATTGGTCCAAGTGGTGTAGTAGGAGACGTAGGTAGGTCCATGGGGATGACCTTGGGATGCTCCGCATCATCCCCCCGCCCCTTGGGAAATATCCGACCTCGGATCGAAATCTTCATCACCATGGTAGGGCGAGAGATCCTTGACGTTGAACACGTCGCACACGTTGTACTTGTCGCGCGGGAGGTCGATCTTGTAAGCATTGTTGTTGATGTAGCGTGCTAGCACCTTGAAGGGTCCATCAGCTCGTGTAGATGTTTGTACTTGCGTTCATTGGGGAAGCGTTCCTTGCGAAGGTGTAGCCACATGAGACCTCCAGTGTTGAATATATTGGGTTGCTTTTTGACGTTGAGATTGGTAGCGAGTCGTTGTACTTGGAGCTCGATGGTGTGCCTTGTATCTTTAAGCATCTTCCTGAGATAGTTCACTCGTTCACTCGCATCCATATTGGTGCGCTCTTGTAGAGGTAGAGGAAGAATGTCCAATGGGGACAATGGGTTGAATCCGTAGACGACCTCGAAGGAGGACTTGCCGGTAGTCGAGTGTCTTGTGCGGTTGTAGGCGTACTCGGCTATCAGTAGGCACTCTTCCCACTCCTTGATGTTCCTCTTGATCAACACACGTAGTAGGGTGGAGAGTGTTCGGTTCATCACTTCCGTTTGGCCGTCGGTTTGTGGATGGTATGCCGTGGAGAATAGTAGCTTGATTCCGACCTTGGTGCATAGGGTCTTCCAAAAATAACTCAAGAACTTGATGTCACGGCCCAAGACAATCGCCTTTGGCACTCTATGTAGGAGTAAGACTTCCCAACACAAGAGCTTTGCAACATGTGAAGCATCGTCTACCTTGTTGCAAGGAATGAAATGAGCCATTTTAGAGACTCGGTCCACAACAACAAACACGGAATCCTTTCCATTTCTAGTCGTAGGCAAACCAAGTACAAAATCCATGCTAATATCTTCCCATGGGTGATAAGGAATTGGAAGGGGTGTATATAGACCATGAGATTGAGCTTTGTACTTAGCTTTGCGACAAGTCGAACATCGGGTGGTGAACTGTGAGACATCGTGTGACATCTTGGGCCAATAGTAGTTCTTGGAGAGCGTAGCGAATGTCTTATCGCGTCCAAAGTGTCCCATGAGTCCTCCTCCATGAGATTCTTGCAAAAGTAACAAACGAAGAGAAGACTCGGGGATCCAAAGTTTTTTAGCTCTCATAAGATAATAATCGTTGATGTAATAGAATTCCCAAGATGTATGCGTCAAACATTTGGCATAAGGAATAGCAAAAGTAGGATCATGTGCATACAAGTCTTTTATGTGCTCAAAGCCTATGACATTCAATTCGAGTTGAGTAACAAGCATGCATATACGGGAAAGCGCATCCGCCACGACATTTTCCTTGCCTTTGATATACTTGATGACATAAGGAAATGACTCAATGAATTCACTCCATTTAGCATGACGCTTGTTCAACTTAGTTTGACCCTTAAGGTATTTCAGCGTTTCATGATCGGTATGAATGATAAATTCATGAGGGCGAAGATAACGTTCCCATTGACGCAAAACTCGCACTAAAGCATATAGCTCTTTGTCATAGATAGGATAGTTGAGTTGCGCTCCAGAGAGTTTCTCACTAAAGTAAGCTATGGGGTGCTTTTCTTGCGTTAACACACCTCCTATGCCATTACCACTAGCATCATAATGAACTTCAAAAGGTTTGTCAAAGTTGGGTAATGCAAGCATGAGAGCATGAGTAAGCAAATTCTTAAGCTCATTGAATGCAGTATCTTGGGATGGTCCCCAAACAAAAGGCAGATTCTTCTTGCTCAAAGAATGCAAAGGTGAAGCAATGGTGCTAAAATCCTTCACAAATCGACGATAGAAACCGGCTAAACCAAGGAAACTACGCATTTGTTGCAAGTTGGTTGGTTGAGGCCAAGTTTTAATAGCATTGATCTTACATTCATCTACATGAAAACCCTTATAAGACACAATGAAACCCAAGAAAACAAGCTTGTCAACACCAAAAAGGCATTTTTCCATATTAGCATAAAGGTGCTCTTTTCTAAGAGTTTGTAGCACTATTCTAAGGTGGGTGACATGGTCTTTAAGAGATTTGCTAAAGACAAGAATATCGTCAAAGTAGACCACAACAAATACACCAATATAAGGTCGAAAAACAAAATGCATGAGTCGCATGAAAGTACCGGGTGCTTCGGATAAATCCATTGGCATAACAAGCCATTCATATAAGCCAAACTTGGTCTTAAATGCAGTTTTCCATTCATGACCTTCTTGGATGCGTATTTGATAGTAGCCACTTTTAAGGTAAATCTTAGAGAAAATGGTGGCTCCGCTAAGCTCATCTAGCATATCATCTAGGTGTGGAATAGGGTAACGATAACGCACGGTAATATCATTGATAGGACGACAATTAGAACACATGCAAAATTTACCATCTTTATTGGGAACAAGGATTACAGGAACGACACAAGGGCTCAAACTTTCTCGAACATGGCCATTGTTGATGAGTTGTTGTACTTGTCGTTGGATCTCCTTAGTTTCCTCGAGGTTGACGCGGTAGGGACCCTTGTTAGGAAGAGGTGCTCCGGGGATGAGGTCGATTCGGTGCTCGATGCCTCGTAGTGGAGGTAGACCCGGAGGTAGCTTGTCGGGGAAAACATCTTGGAATTCCTGCAATAGAGAAAATAACACTAAAGGTAGATTGTGAGAGGTGTTAGCTTTTGGTGCATCATCCTTGCACAAAAGGACATAGTGCATGACACTTGATGGGTTCTCACGCACTTCTCTCATCTCACGTTTGGTGGAAAATAGAACTAAGTTCTTCTTGTCGCTCATCGTGAAGGCATTCAATTTGGGCTTGTGGCGCTCACTTTCTTTTTGGTGGTTCGCTCTCTCACTATTCTCTCCATGATGGGTAGCTTGCTTGTCAGAGATCACTTGGCTAGGAGACCTTGGTCGAAGGACATACTCCTTTCCTTTCATCTTGAAGCTATAGTGGTTCGTTTGTCCATTATGGATGACACCTCGATCAAATTGCCATGGCCGTCCAAGGAGGAGGTGGCAAACGGACATCGGAACGACATCACACTCCAAAGTGTCTTCGTATGCTCCTATATTGAAGGAGACTCGCACTCTATGCTCGACTTGGATAGAGCCGGAGTCGCTAAACCATTGAACCGTGTAGGGGTGCGGGTGCTTCATCTTGACCAATTGGAGCTTGGAGCATAGTTCTTCACTTGCCAAGTTATGACAACTCCCTCCATCGATGATGACCTCGACGGACCTTGCATTGATGCCAGCCTTGGTATGGAATATATGGCATCTTTGGTATTCTTCTTATTTATGTTGAAGAGTCAATACCTTGGAGACAATGAGAGTGGGGCTTGAATCTTCGTCGAAAAAAGACTTGATCATCTTAATCGTCGTTCACTTGCCGTTGCATGGGCACTTGCTCAAGGTCTTCCATTTCTCCTTCACTCATGGAGTCATAGGTACCATCATCGTTGAGGATCATGGTGCACTTGTTTGTACACTCGAAAGACTTGTGGCCTTGGCCGCTGCATGTAAAGCATTTGAAGGAACTTGTATTGATGGTCTCATTGGTTGGGGTAGAGGATGATGAAGCTCTCGGCTTAAAGTTGCTTGTTGTAGGAGGATGACTTGAGGTTGTCAAAGTTTTCTTGTAACTTGACTTGTCGTCGTTGCTTGTAGATGGCTTGGTTGCGGTATAAGGTGTTGGAGTCATTGAAACTTAGCTGTTGGAGAAACCATACAACTTGGACGAGAACTTGGCGTATTTGAAATCATCTTGCACTTGATGTTCGACCTTGGTAGCTTGATGCACTATCTCAATGAGGTTTGAGTATGGTTGGAAGTCGGCAATCTTCTTGATAGGATGGTTGAGTCCATTCAAGAAACGTGCCATAGTTTGCTCATCATCTTCTGTGAAATTAGCTCGTATCATGGAAATCTCCATTTCCTTGTAGTATTCTTCAACGCTCTTGGTTCCTTGCTTAAGGAGTTGGAGTTTCTTGAAGAGGTCACGGTTGTAGTAGGTTGGCACAAACCATGCTCTCATGACATCCTTCATTTGCACCCAAGTAGTGATGGGTGGTTCACCTCTTGCCTCTCGATGCTCAATGACTTGTTCCCACCAAATGAGGATGTAATCTTGGAACTCAAGGGATGCCATCGCTATCTTCTTCTCTTCCTCATAGTTGTGCAAGCGGAAGATTTTGTCAACCTTCAATGCCCATGAAAGGTACTCTTCGGGATCATTGCTTCCATTGAACTTGGGCATGGTGAACTTTAGCTTGCCGTAGCATTGCTCTTCATTGTGTTGGGGTCGAGGGTGATGACGTTCTTGCCGAGGAGGATTGTATCCCTCAACTCGCTCTTGTCTTGGAGGATCTCCATTGTCTTCTTGCTCTTGTTGAACTTGGGGTCTTGGCGAGGAGGTTGTGGAACTTGACGATGCACTCGAGCTTGATAGTTCCTCTCTTGAATTTCTTCGCGAAGCGCTTCTTGTTGCTCACTAGCTTGCCGGTTGCGCGTGGCTATGGCTTGACTTGAATCTCGGACGACACGTTGCGCCTCAAGTGCTTGAGCTTCCCGTAGTTTTTGTTCTTGATGTTGTGCCTCGACATCTTGTGCATCTTGTTGTAGTTGTGCTCATTCTTCCTCTTCTTGTTGGCATTGGCCTTTCTGTTCTTGTGCTTGCGCAAAAGTAGCTATGTTTGGATGGTGTTGTTGCTCTTGATGGGCATTGTCATGTAGAGGGTTGCGGTTTGATTGATGGTATTGGTGCACGGCACGTCGAAGAGTGTTCGATGTCGGGGTACTTGAGCCGGAGATGGTGTCATCGGAGTGTCGACTTGAGCGGCTCTGTCTTGAGGAGGACGAAGTGGAAGAAGAGCAGTTGAGCCACAAAGAATGAAGCTCATCCATTCTTGCGTCATTCTCTTGTTTGTGGTCGTCGAGCTTGCGGTCGATGAGTCACAAGTCGGTGGCGAGTGAGGGAGTCCTGGATTAGGGGGTCTCCGGACAGCCGGACTATATCCTTTGGCCAGACTATTGGACTATGAAGATACAAGATTGAAGACTTCGTCCCGTGTATGGATGAGACTCTACTTGGCGTCGAAGGCAAGCTCGGCAATACGGATATGTATATCTCCTCCTTTGTAACCGACCTTGTGTAACCCTAGCCCCCTCCGGTGTCTATATAAACCGGAGGGTTTTAGTCCGTAGGACAATATACAATCATACCATAGGCTAGCTTCTAGGGTTTAGCCTCTCCGATCTCGTGGTAGATCAACTCTTGTACTACTCATATTATCAATAATAATCAAGCAGGACGTAGGGTTTTACCTCCATCAAGAGGGCCCGAACCTGGGTAAAACATCGTGTCCCCAGCCTCCTGTTACCATCCGCCATAGATGCACAGTTCGGGACCCCCTACCCGAGATCCGCTGGTTTTGACACCGACATTGGTGCTTTCATTGAGAGTTCCTCTATGTCGTCGCCGTTAGGCTTCATGGCTCCTTCGATCATCGATAGCGATGCAGTCCAGAGTGAGACATTTCTCCCTAGACAGATCTTTGTATTCGGTGGCTTCGCACTGCGGGCCAACTCTCTTGGCCATCTGGAGCAGATTGAGAGTTACGCCCCTGGCCATCAGGTCAGGTTTGGAAGCTTAAACCACACGGCCGATATCCGCGGAGGCTTGATCTTCGACGGATTCGAGCCCCTGCCTAGTGCGCTACATGGCCACGATGAGTATGATTTTGCTCTGCCATCGGATAGTGTCCAGGAGATCGCGCCGGCAACCGCTCCGATCCTCAATTCGGAGCCAGCTGTGCCATCCATGGACGGGTGGATAGACCCCGCCACGGAGGCCGCACTCTCATCGGCGACCGAGCCGAATATCGACCTTACCCTTCACGAGAGCCGTGATGCCACTCTACCGGATCCTTCCCTGACCACGGACTCCGAACCGCCTGCGCCTGTGCTTATCGAATCCGATTGGGCACCGATCATGGAGTTTACCTCCGTGGATATCTTTCAGCACTCGCCCTTCGGTGACATACTGAACTCATTAAGGTCTCTCTCCTTGTCTGGAGAGTCCTGGCCGAACTATGTCCGGCAGGATTGGGGTGCGGATGACGAAGAAATTCGCCGCCCACCCACCACCCACTTAGTAGCCACTGTCGACGATTTGACCGACATGCTCGACCTCGACTCCAAAGACATCGACTGTATGGACGACGATGCAGGAGACGAACAGGAACCACTGCCCACAAGGCACTGGACGCCCACCTCATCACATGATGTATACATGGTGGACATACCCAAAGAAAACAACGACGAGGAACGGAAGGACGCAATGAAGGATTGTTCCCTCGAGAAGCAGTCAAAGCGGCGGCGTAAGCGCCGCTCCAAATCCCGCCTCGGCAGAAACAGTGGTCACATAGACCCAGTGATAGAGCAGGGTGAACCATCGCCCGACTAGGGCAACACGGAGAATCAAACCAAACAACCCGACTCCGTCGTAGATAACAGCCTGGACGACATCACACCGGACAGGCGCCCGGAGCAACAGAACGCCCATCAAAGGCTTGTTGCCACTGCGAGGAGTCCGAAAAAGCAGAAGCAAAGGCTCAAGGCTGCGCAAGACACACTCAGAATCAGATGGAGTGAAGAACTCAACACTGCAGCAAAGTACGGAGGTAATCACCACACTAAGAGCTACCCGAAGCAAAAGTTGCTACCTGAATTCGACGAGGAGGCCTTAGATCCCCCGCAATTAGAAAATAAAACGGCCATCCGGTCGGATAGACGACCTCGCGGCCAATATAGAGCGGCAAACGACGCCGCACATAAGCCAGTACGCGATCCACGCGAGGGCTCGCATCAAAAGGACGACACAACCAGATCCATATAAGGGCCACGTAAGCACGCTCCAGTATGAAATACAGCACAACAAACATCCGAACACCACGGTACACCCAAATACAGGAGTGCCGCACACCCCCTATGTTTCACCGATGAGGTGCTAGACCATGAATTTCCAGAAGGATTCAAACCCGTAAACATAGAGGCGTACAACGGAACAACAGACCCTGGGGTCTGGATTGAGGACTATATCCTCCATATCCACATGGATCGAGGACACGATCTCCACGCCATCAAGTACTTACCCCTCAAGCTCAAAGGGATAGCTCGGCACTGGCTTAAAAGCCTCCCCGAAAACTCCATTGGAAGCTGGGAAGAGCTCGAAGACGCCTTTCGGGCAAATTTTCAAGGGACCTATGTCCGACCACCGGATGTAGACGATTTAAGTCATATAACTCAACAGCCCGGAGAGTCAGCCCGAAAGCTTTGGAACAGGTTCCTCACTAAGAAGAACCAAATAGTAGACTGTCCGGACGCTGAAGCCTTAGCAGCTTTCAAGCACAGCGTTCGACACGAATGGCTCGCCAGACACCTCGGCCAAGAAAAGCCGAGAACAATGGCAGCATTAACAAGCCTCATGACCCGCTTTTGCGCGGGTGAGGACAACTGGTTAGCCCGATGCAGCACCAGCGACCCAAGTACATCCGAAAGTTAGGGATGGAAACGGGAAATCACGACGCGGCAAAAACAAGCACCGGAATAAAGAAGACAGCCCGAAGAGCACAGCGGTAAACGCCGGATTCAGAAGCTCTCGACCAGGTCAGCAAAAGCCGCCCTCCAAAGGCAACAGAGATGAACTGTCCAGCCTAAACAAGATTCTGGACCAAATATGTCCGATCCATAGTACCCCCGACAAACCTGCAAATCATACCCATAGAGAATGGTGGGTCTTCAAGCAGTCCGACAAGCTCAATGCCGAACATAAGGGGCAGGATACACCAAGCGAAGACGAGGACGAGCCTCTCAAGCAAAGCACTGGGGAACAGAAGAAATTCCCACCCGAAGTCAAAACATTCAACATGTTATACGTGATAAAGGGGAGAAACAAAGTGGCACTCCCAGAGACACATGCCCCAGGGCCTATCACCGTGGAGTTCTGCCACTAGTCGTCCCAACCGATCACTTTTGACCATCAGGATTACTCAGCAAGTGTTCGGCATGTAGGATGGTCTGCCTTGGTATTAGACCCAATAATTGACGGATACCATTTCGCACGAGTCCTGATGGACAGCGGCAGCAGCCTAAACCTGATATATCAGGACACAGTCTGCAAGATGGGGATAGATCCAGCAAAAATTAGCCATAGCAACACTACCTTTAAAGGAGTAACGCCAGGCCCAGAAGCCCATTGCACAGGCTCCCTACTACTAGAGGTTATATTCGGATTCCCCGATAACTTCCGCTGTGAAAAATTAACCTTCCACATCGTTCCGTTCCAAAGCGGCTATCAAGCACTACTCGGACGCGAAGCTTTCGCTCGCTTTAACGCAATACTGCATTACACATCCCTCATGCTTAAGATGCCCGGTCCACGCGGCATCATTACAGTAAATGGAAATACTGAGCGCTCCTTGCGCGCAGAAGGCCGTGCAGCTGCCTCGGCAGCCGCACACTAAACGGCCTCACTAACTAAAGCATCTGACAGGTCGTTAAGACCACGAACACGGTTGGACGAGTCCGGCGCAGTTATATGTAATTGATACAGGTTTGATGGATATACCCCTATTACAATACAAGGGGCTCAATGCGCGCAAACAAGTGGCAATTAGGCTCAACTTTACTCATCTTGAACTGTACATATTTTCTTTAGTACAACCTACCTTTTGCACGACAACTTTTCAACTAAGTTCCTCTCTTTTACAGATGACCATCGTGCTACACCCGTCCAGGATACGGCACAACGGAGACATAGGCGCAGACGTGCAGCAGGGACCCGTTCCAAGGATTCTTTTTAGATTAAGACCCTGCGTAAACCTTTTTTACTGTCTCTTGTTGATACACATCCCCCGGATTCTCAGTACAATTGAGAAGGATGCTGACGTATTGGCATGTGGCCACATCAGAATATTGCACGTACCTGGACACCAGGGGCTTATTACAAAGGGCACTGTTTAGGCCCGGTTTACACCATAAAGACCGAATACCTTAGGGAGTGTTCGGCGTCGCGAGTTTGTCCTTATATGCATCAGCTCCGAATCATGTCTTTGGTCAAATGTTGGGTTTGCCCGGCTCCTGTGTTTTGCTGCCTTACGTTCCGCTCTATCGGCTAAGGCGGCACCAGGAGAACTACTACGATTGTGCCCTGGTTCATCCGGACGAGCACCTCAGTAGAGAAAGCCGAAAACTGACTGTCATGATATAGCGTGAGACTGGTCAACCACTCTATGACCTACCGGAATCTTCGGGATTCCTCCGCCTTAACAAAGGGCCGTTTCCCGGCCAGGCATGTGCGCACCCCGAATTTGGATGAGTGCGGAGCCACCAGGGGCTATATAGTAGCCCCACTTTCAAACTCCTCTGGCTAAGTGAAAGTGGTAAAGCATTATAGTCCGGTTGCCTAGTTCGCTGTGCTATCACCTCCTTAATGGACCAAGACGTTGGATCAAGTGTGAACATGCGTCTTCTGCGAACACCCCCACATTATATGCGTGGGGGCTGAAGCCGATGACTGCAATCTTTCAGGTTATATACATATATACATAAACGGCCGCAGATGAGGCATCATAATACTTTCGAGCAAAAGTATAAATAGAGCCTTGATAAACTTAATAAAACATTGTTTTTACAATGGGAATACATGTCATTCAAACATAATATTCTTCGAGCACTGGGCCTCTATCGAACGAGCGTCTTCAAGAACTTCTTCAAAATAGTGCTCGACAGCCACTCGGCCTATGGCCGAACCCTGTGCCGCGACAGTGGTGGCATCCATCTCCACCCAGTATGTTTTGACACGGGCAAGGGCCATCCGCGAGCCTTCTATGCATGCCGACCTCTTCATTGCATTAATGCGCGGCACCGCACCAAGGAACTTCTGCACCAAACTAAAATAGCTATTCGGCTTTGGCCTTTCCGGCCACAGATGATCCACAACCGACCTCATGGCGAGTCCGGACAATCTATTTAGCTCGGCCCATTCGGCAAGCTGATCAGTCAATGGAAGCGGACGCTCTGGAACAGTAAATTGTGACCAAAATAGCTTGTCCACTTCACGATCTGTTTGATCTCAGAAGTATTCGGCCGCATCGACAGCACTCACCGCCAAGTCCAGATATGCGTCCGCCGAACTCCACAGCCGGTCCAGAGGGGCATACTGAGGATCTCCAAACTTCCTCCGCGGCATGAAGGGTTTCCCAGCCGCGATATCCCCAGCTTGACGCAGCTCCTCCTTCGCTCTCATCGCAGAGCGGGTGTCTTTGGTCGCTATCGTGGCCTTTTCCAGGTCCGCCGCCTTCGCCCGATTTTCTTCTTGAAGAAGCTGGCAACGGTCGGCAGTGTCTTTTAACTTTACAACCATCTTGGCCATTTTCTCTTTGCTCTCGCAATGCATGGCCTTTTAGGCTCTTAACTCTTCGGCCGCCTTTAGAGCGGCCGCATTACTACTCCTTACTTGCTCCTTGGCTCGGGCAAGCTCCGCCCGAAGGGCCTCCACGGTGGTAGCTCCATCTGCAGTCACAACATATTAAAGATACTGGCATCATGTTGCTCTTATTATGTGACGATCACCACAAAAATCACTCACCCTGAGCCTCGTCAAGCCGCTTGTTGACAAGAACAATGTTGGCATCTGCCGCATCCAGTTGCCGCTTTAGTCCGGCAAACCCATCAGTACTGCTAGCCACCGGAGCTTCAACCACCTGTACATAAAGGTGGTCTGGTTATTACCTAGGACTATGATCATTTGTTTGCCGCCGTTCTCGACGACAACCAGAGTCTCAGGGGCTACTATCTACACAGGGCATACCTTAAAATGTGCGGTACTGTCAAAAATGTACATCATTTCACGTACCTCAAAACCCGTCAGTAGACTCATAAAGGCTTCATGCAACCCGCTTTTGGCGGATGAAATCCTTTCAACCACCGTACCCATCAACGCACGGTGCTCTTCTGAGATAGTCACTCGCTCTAGCAGATCCCTCAGTACGTCTGACCGCATACCAGATGGTGCCGGACTCTTTTGGCTGCTCTCTTCAAGAGCCGGATACTGGGGACGTCGGGTGGCCATAGGATCGTCTTCTGGCCTCGCCGGATCCGGAGAGACCCTCTGCGACGACACTTCAAGGTCGCCCGCTTCTTGAGCTGGGGAGTCCGGGGGAGGCGTTTTGCTCTCCATCATCTCCGGAAGAAGATCCCCTGAAGACGAGCTCTGCTGAGAAGGGCTAAGATCCGAACTACAAGATAAACGCTTCGGTTATTTTCCTCAGAAGTAAGGTGGGATATCTTCACTATTAAGTACCTTTTTGATTACTTACAGCTCGTTAGAGGGCTGACCCCCGCGCGGACATTGTGCGGCAAGAGCGCCCTCCGAGGCAGGACCCTCTGGGGGAGATTTCTTCTCCCGTTTGGAAACCTTGGTTTTCGGATCTTCAGAGGTAGTCCTCTTCCTTCCCCGGGGCGAGAGAATGTCAGATTCTTCCCCTGGGTCGTCCACCCTCACGGAGATGCTCATTCCCTCGGTTGGAATAGGTAGCGGTGGAGGCCCGCTTTCGCCCTCTTTATTCTACCTTCATCTTCCTTTGAGGGCACCAGGGAAGGTGCTGGCTCGAGCATCTTTTCCAGCACCGGATTATCCAAGCCTTCAGGAAGGAGGCCCGAACACCGGATCATCTTCGCCTTTGTTATCCAGTCCTTGTCAAAGAGCAATTCTTCAGAATGATGTCATGATAAAGAGAAGGACAGTGTGTTCGGCCATGGGATTACTTACTTGGGCCGCGATACAGTTGCTGCTCAGGCCCACATCCTCGGTAGTGTCCGGACACTCTATTTGGGGTCCAAAGAACGATTTATACATCTCCTCATGCGTCAGGCCGAGGAAATTCTGAATAGTGCGCGGTCCTTCCGGGTTGAATTCCCACATGCGGAGGGGCCGGTGTTTGCAAGGCTGGACTCGACGAACCAGCATGACTTGCATCACCATAACCAGACTGAAATCTCCCTTAAAGAGATCTCGGATGCAGCTCTGCAGTATGGGCATGTCCTTGGTTGGGCCCCAGCTTAGCCCCCTGCTGATCCATGACATCACTTGTGGTGGAGGGCCCGAGCGGAAGGTGGGGGTGGCTACCCACTTGGCACTTCGGGGAGCTCTGATGTAAAACCACTACCGTTGCCACAATCCGGACACCTCTGGAAAGGATCCCTTCGGCCATGGAGCGCCAGCAATTTTGCTTATTAGAGCACCTCCGCATGCTGCGTATTGCCCCTCGACCATCTTCGGCTCATCAAAGGTCTTAAGCCACAGTCCGAAGTGAGGGGTAATGCGGAGGAAGGCCTCACACACAACAATAAATGATGAGATGTGAAGGAGGGAATCCGGGGCTAGGTCGTGAAAATCCAGCCCGTAATAAAACATAAGACCCCTAACAAAAGGATCTAGAGCAAGGCCTAGTCCTCGGAGGAAGTGGGAGAAGAACACAACGCTCTCGTTGGGTTCGGGAGTAGGGATGACCTGCCCTCTGGCGGGCAGCCTATGCGAAATTTTGGCGGTCAAGTATCTGGCCTCTCTCAACTTCTTGATATCCTCCTCCGTGACGGAGGAAGGCATCCACCAGCCTTGAAGGCTGGATCCGGACATGATTGAAGGTCCGAAGCACCTGACCTGGGCTTTGGGTGTTAGAACTTGAGGCGGGGGGAAGGGTTCGATTGAGCACAGGAGGGAAGAAGTAAAAGCCTTGTCCCTTTATAAAGAGGGTGAATATCAAGCGTCCTCCTCGTGGCCGTTTGGGACTTGCCTAAAATCTAGGAGTCCTAGGCACGGTTGGGTTACCCACGGCCGTATTAATGAGGATCCCGTAATAAGGGGAACACGATCTCTGCTTTGACAAGACGTTTCAAGAAACCGCCTCGCGTTATGTACGGGGCTGGATAAGGAAAAACGGTTCGAATAATTACCGGGCCATGGCATGATGTCATGTTGCCGAAACGTGTCAGCAGATTGGATTCGTGGAAATATTATTCTCTCTACGGTGGTATGTGGAACTTATTTTGCAGGGTCGGACACTATCCTTGTATTCAAACTCTTCTGTGGTGTATTCGGAGGAGGAACCCGCCTTGCAATGCCAAAGACAACACTGCGCGCCGGACTCATCGTCATTGAAGCCTGGTTCAGGGGCTACTGAGGGAGTCCTGGATTAGGGGGTCTCCGGACAGCCGGACTATATCCTTTGGCCGGACTGTTGGACTATGAAGATACAAGATTGAAGACTTCGTCCCGTGTCCGGATGGGACTCTACTTGGCGTGGAAGGCAAGCTAGGCAATACGGATATGTATATCTCCTCCTTTGTAACCGACCTTGTGTAACCCTAGCCCCCTCCAGTGTCTATATAAACCGGAGGGTTTTAGTCCATAGGACAATATACAATCATACCATAGGCTAGCTTCTAGGGTTTAGCCTCTCCGATCTCATGATAGATGAACTCTTGTACTACTCATATTATCAAGAATAATCAAGCAGGACGTAGGGTTTTACCTCCATCAAGAGGGCCCGAACCTAGGTAAAACATTGTGTCCCCAGCCTCCTGTTACCATCTGCCTTAGACGCACAGTTCGGGACCCCCTACCCGAGATCCGCCGGTTTTGACACCGACAGCGAGGTTGTCAATGCGTCCGTTCATTGCTTGTTGCTCTTGATGCAAATCTCATTGTGCACCAAACAGGTGGGTCTTGGTGACGTAGGAGGACATGTCACCATCTTGCTCGATGAAGAGTGGGTTTGTAGAAGTACTTGGCCTATCCATCATTCCAAACAAATATGTGAGTGGGAGAAAGAGAAGCACTTATACCAAATGTACCTTGACCGATGTTGAAGATGGATCAATGATCACTCAAATGTGGAACAAGGAAATAGAACAATTGGTACGAATTCTTGTCATTTTCTCACACCTACACAAGTAAAAGCTTATGGTGGAGCTCGGTTAGGATGTTGGCACACAATTTAATGCAATTGTTAGTGAGCTTCAATAATGTTGGAAAAGATTCACAAATGTGCAAATGCAACAAGTAGACCAATGGCACAATATGGTACACGGGAACTCACACACGGAGAGATAAATGGGGTCATGCAACCAAGGAATGAGCCAAAATGTGGAAACCACGAAAATGCTCTTGTTGCACAACACTAGAGAGACGCTAGCAGGATTGCAAAATAGGCGGATATGAAGACTTGTGCACAACCTACTAAGCAAAAATGCAACGACTTCTATCCCAAGTATGCTCTATGTATGGTATTCCGATAATATGATCCAAGATGATCTAGTATGACAATCTTAATTTAGTATGATGCTATGGTTCTTGCTGAAAAAGCTCTTTGCTTATCTTTTCCTTTTGCTTAAAAGCTTGTTTGGCTCTTTCTCTTTGGAGCTCTTTTCTCATGCAATGCTTGACGAACCAAGATAGCAATTGTGTATGCGATGACAATGTTGTGACACAAAAGATGATACCAAGATATGCACCACAGTGATATGGTATGTATGCTATGGGAAGTATGACCACTAATGTGCATAAGTGACGTTGCCGGCAATACTTGAAGGCTAGTCTCGATGGGTAAGATACAAAAAATTGGGCTATGATGGCTATCAATGCAATGGAAAAATTGTATAATGATGGTGTATCATGATACCAACATGAGGTTACCGTTCTTGCTTATGGTATGGTGTCAAAATGGTGGAGTGGTTGTTGTCGATGATGAATCCATGGCAAAGATGAGCGTCGGTGATGTTGATGTCGAAGCGTCCCTAAGTAGCCGAAACACGTTAGGAAACGTGAACCGCAACTCAAATTCTCAAAGCAAAATTGTGGCAAAATTGTGTCGAAGTGCGAAGAAAGTAAGAAATGGTGGTTGCGGAAAGTGAGTGTGGTATTGGGTTACGTCAAGATAGCAATTCGAAGTGGAAGTGGAGAAGTGGTGATGACCGAACTGAATTTTTCAGTTTCGTCAGGAAATGGCGGACTTCCAGTGGTGGAGCGATCGTCCGGTCGTCAGATGTCCGGTGACTTATGTACGTCTGGTGCCTGGGCGGTTTCCGGCACGGGATGAACAGCTAGGATTCATGCTGGTGGAGGCAAAATCGGTCAAATCCGGGCGATTTTGTGGATGGAGAAGGTGGGGATGATGGGGAAAAGGTAGATCCACTCATGGCAAAGCAAATATATGGATCAAATCCAACAAAACTTCATCACACCAACAAATCACAAAAAAATTGGGGCTATTTTGGTGGGGATTTTCGAAATTGGGGAAGGACACAACAAAATTAGGCCAGAAAACAACAAGGGGAGGCTCCAAAATCGTGATCAACCTGGCTCTGATACCAAGATGATGTAGGGTGGAACCCTATACGACCGATCTTTCATGAAAGGAGCGGATCCCTATGAGGGGCACGAAGGACACGAGAGGAAACATGAGGGAGAACACGAGAGAATCACTCAAACCAACAAGATTAGGTCACACATATGCTAGATCCTCGAAACACAAAGAGATACATGATCCAAATCGAACAAAGGACAATACATAAGGTATCCGGTTCTTCTCCGTGAGGAGGTCTTGAATCCGCAAGGGATATTCCCGTGAAGGGGTCTTGTATCCAAGGTGGATCTTCTCCAAAGAGGTGACGGTCCCTCGCAATGGAATAGATCTGGATGGATGAGCGAAGCTCTATCTCACATATGAGCTAACACAACGCTAACCCTAACTAGGAGGAGGAGGAGGTCTATTTATAGTCATAGTGCAAATGAGGGTGAAGTGAAGGGGTACATGGGCCTCGGGTCCGGAACTGTCCGTAGACAGGTACCGAACGTCTGGTGGCTTACGGTCGTCCGGTGGCTCGTGGGCGTCCGGACATCCGGTGGTCGCCGGACTTCCGCTTGTTCTGGCTCGGTTGAGGAGGCACCGGATTTCCGGAGATGGACGTTCGTCCGGTCGCCGGTCGTCCGGTCGCGTTAGACGTCCGCTATTTCGGCTCGGGTGTGGGGACGCCGGTCGTCCGGTCCTGGCTGGATGTCTTCTCGCTGTAGCTTGCATTGGCCGGGGCCTGGACAGGCTGGGGCTTCAAGTGCCGGACGTCCGGTGATGGCCAGTCATCCGGTGGCTATAGCTTCAGTTGCAGCTCTTCTTCTTGGTACTTGGTGTCCTTGTCGTCTTTTCCGTTGGATGTAGCTGCTCCTTGGCTTTCCTCCAAGTACCTGATTACACATAGTGTTTTCGCTTGAGGTAGCATCCATGTCTCAAGTATAGAAAGTGGTAGCTCGGAGAGAAGCGAGTTCACCTTATCTTAGATAGCCTTTGCTTGGGCTCTTGTCATTGGTACAAGTGGTGTCATAGGAGACGTAGGTAGGTCCATGGGGATAACCTTGGGATGATCCGCATCATAACTACTCCTAGTCGTCGGCGACCTCCACGTAGTAGTAGGCACCCTCAGTGTAGTAGTAGTCATTGTCGATGATAGCATATGGCTCCTAGGATCCACATCTGGTTGCAACATCCGAGAAGAATGGAAAAGGGGGAAAAGAGCGAGCAAAGCAATAGTGAGTACTCATCCAAAGTACTCGCAAGCAATGATCTACACTACATATGCATCGATATCAATGGAATGGGTAGGATCCATGGACTGAACTGCAGAATGCCAGAAGAGAAGGGGAAATCCTAGCATATTGAAGTTTAGCATCTTCAAGCATCTTTGTAGGATCAAAAGTATGTCTAGAGGGGGGTGATTAGACTACTTGACCAATTAAAAATCTATCATTTTCCCAATTTTAGTCTTTGACAGAGTTCAGCTATCTTAGCACAAGTCAAGCAATCTTCACACAATTCAAGCAAGCATGCAAAGAGTCAATGAGCAGCGGAAAGTAAAGCATACAACTTGCAAGAATGTAAAGGGAAGGGTTTAGAGAATTCAAACGCAATTGGAGACACAGATGTTTTTGTCGTGGTTCCGATAGGGGGTGCTATCGTACATCCACGTTGATGGAGACTTCAACCCACGGAGGGTAACGGTTGCATGAGTCCACGGAGGGCTCCACCCACGAAGGGTCCACGCAGAAGCAACCTTGTCTATCCCATCATGGCCATCGCCCACGAAGGACTTGCCTCACTAGCGGTAGATCTTCACGAAGTAAGCGATCTCCTTGCCCTTACAAACTCATTGGTTCAACTCCACAATCTTTGTTGGAGGCTCCCAAGTGACACCTAGCCAATCTTGGAGACACCACTCTCCAAGAAGTAATAAATGGTGTGTTGATGATGAACTCCTTGCTCTTGAGCTTCAAATGATAGTCTCCCCAACACTCAACTCTCTCTCACAGGATTTGGATTTGGTGGAAAGAAGATTTGAGTGGAAAGCAACTTGGGGAAGACTAGAGATCAAGAATCATATGGTAGGAATGGAATATCTTGGCCTCAACACATGAGTAGGTGGTTCTCTCTCAGAAAATGTGTATTGGAAGTGTAGGTATGTTCGGATGGCTCTCTCCCCGAATGAAGAGTGGGTGGAGGGGTATATATAGCCTCCACACAAAATCTAACCGTTACACACAATTTTCCAAACTCGGTGGGACTGAATGGTTAAACTCGGTCGGACCGATTCAGCAAACCTAGTGACCGTTAGGATTTTCAGTGGGACTGAGATGCAACTCGGTAGGACCGATATGGTTAGGGTTAGGGCATAACGTAATCTCAGTGTGACCGATTATACAAACTTGGTAGGACCGATTTTGGTAATAAGCTAACCAGAGAGTTGGTCAGGTAAACTCAGTGGGACCGATTCGCTCATCTCGGTGAGACCGAAATGTTACAAAAGGGAAACAGAGAGTTTACAATGCAATCTCGGTGGGACCGATCGCTCATCTCGGTAAGACCGAAACGTTACGAAGGGAAACAGAGAGATTACAATCCCATCTCAATGAGACCGAGATCCCTATCGGTGAGACCAATTTGCCTAGGGTTTGTGGCAGTGGCTATGACATTTGAAACTCGGTGGCGCCGGATAGAAAGAATTGGTGGGGCCGAGTTTGACTTTTGGTTTAGGTCATATGTGGGTGTGGGAAGGTAGTTGAGGGTTTTGGAGCATATCACTAAGCATTTTGAGCAAGCAAGACATTAAGCAACACCCCATCCCTCCTTGATAGTATTGGCTTTTCCTATATACTCAATGTGATCTTGGATCACTAAAATATAAAATGTAGAGTCTTGAGCTTCAAGCTTGAGCCAAACTTTTTGTCCTTAGAATTTTGAGGGATCCACTTTCCTCATCCATGCCATGCCATTCATTGAGCTTTTCCTGAAATATTAATCTTGGAATAATGTTAGCTCAATGAGCTATATGTTGTTAGGAATTACCAAAACCACCCAGGGATAGTTGCACTTTCAATCTCCCCCTTTTTGGTAATTGATGACAACATATAGATCAAAGCTTTGACAAATGATAATAAGAGTGAAAGATGTTGTCGCTTTGAGAAGTATGTGAAAAGCAAGAGCTCCCCCTAAATTCGTGCATATCTTAAGATTTGCTTTGGACTGCAAATGCACAATGAGTTAAGATCATGGGTTACTCTTCCATGTCACATACATCTTGGTGGAGCGCTCAAAATGATAAGAATTAAATACATGCACTCATCACAAAGCAAAGTGAATGATCATATAATGATAAGTAAGATAATATCATCTAACAAGGATAAGTGGAGCTTATGATCAACCACATGATCATCAACGTCTCACAGATAATAGCATAGTATCTCAAGCAATCAAAAGACAAACAAAGTTCAACCAAGAAGACAAGAGAGAACAAAAGAAAACTCTCTCTCTCTCGAAGCCTATGATCTATACATTTTTCTCCCCCTTTGGCAACAAGTTACGAAAAAGTTCATAGAAAATTCATAGCACTAAAACGTCTCTCAGGATTGGTCTTCAGGTGGTGGTGTCCGGAGAACTTCAAGAACGAAGGCTTCAGTCAAAGTAGATGGAGCTGTTGGGGTAGGTGCTGGAGCTGGTGGCACTGAAGCTATAGCTGGTGCGGATGAAGTGGCTCTGGTGTCTGGAACTGGCACTGCAGCAGATCTCTGAGCTCTAGGCACTCTGCCAAATGCATCAGTGGTTGTCTTGCCCTTCCTCTTCTGCATATCATCCTGAAGTTGCTCCACAACAGACTGAATCTCAGTTACCTTCACATCCAAGTCATAGAACTTTTGCTCCACGATCCTCTCCAAGCTCTCCTAGTTTTGAGTCAGGGTGGCCAGCCCTTTCTCAATCCTTAGAGTGGATGCAATCAAGTTGCCAAGCGGATCTTGCTTGCTCTTCAGAATATACTGAGATGCTTCTTCAGTAGTTGGCATCCTTGCAGCCTTTTCAGCCTTTGCCTTTTCCTTCTTGGCTTGTGCATGCACAGAAGATGGTTCATCCTCATTCATCACCACAGTGTTGTCCTCAAATTCTGGGTAGATAGGCATGTGCTCCTTGTCTAGCAGATATGTACCAGTGCCCATCTTGGAGTTGATCAGCTCCTGGATCTGTGGGGCATACCCACAACTCCTCTTCTGATCTGCAGCTGTCCTCTTGATAGTTTCAACTATAAGGCTCATGACTTTGAACTTCTGTGGGACATCAAAGATATGAAGCAAAGTTTATTGCATGGCCCCTGATCATCTTGTGATCACCTGACTTTGGCAAGAGAGTGTGCCTGAGGATCTAGTTAATAGTTGGCAAGCCTGATAGAAGGTAATGTACAGATCCAAACTTGTGTGTCTCAAGAGCATCATCTGGGATCTCCTTGTACATGTGTGCCATGGAGTTGTGATCCTTCTTCTTGTTGGCATAGACATCCAAGTCATCTTCACTCTCTTTTGGAGCATTGATCAACTTCGCCCATTCAGCAACCATGGACTGGTACCTTGTACCTTCAGACATCCAGACAATCCTTCCATCTGGGTAGAAGTGAGCTGTGTAGTAGAAATGCATGATGAGCTCATCATTCCATTTTGTGAGCTTTTGAGCCACAAACTCATCAACTCCACAAGCCTTGAAACTGTCATACACACCTGGATAATGTTCATCATTCTCTTTGATGTAGTGCCAGTCGACCCATCTCATGTCACACACTATGGGCTTCTTGTCAAGCAACACTGTCTCATAGAAATCCTGCTATTCCTTTGTATGGAACTTGTAGTCCACAGCAGTCCTTCTCCTGGTGGCATATGGATCAGACTCTCTCCATAGCCTTAGACCCGAGTCCTTCCTGATCTTCATGTTCTCTGCAACTGGATGAGCATCATTGTGATCTGGAATTTTTGGCTTCAACTTCCTCAAGACATGTGACTCATCATCTTCTTCTTCCATTTCAGCTTCAGGCACTGGGGCCTTGTTCTTCTCCTCGGTAGGGATGTTCCTGGTGCTCCTCTTTGCTTTTGGCTTTGGAGCTGGAGCAGCAGCCTTTGGAGCAGTCTTAGGCTTAGATAGAATAGCCCCTGCCCTGATGGCATCACCCATAAGCTTCTGAGCTTTGGGTGCTGGTGCAGCATCTTCTTCCTCTTCCTCTTCAGAATCTCTCATGATTGAGGATCTCCCAAGCACTCTAGTAGTGGTCTTTTTGACCCTCTCTTTCCTCTTCTTCTCTGCCACAACCCGCTCTTTGGGTGCAGATCCCAAAGTCTCTTGAGTAGATGCTCTGGCCTTAGACATTGGAATTCTCTTGGCAGGAACCTTTTGCTTCATGCCTGGCTTGGTGGCAGTAGTTGTGCCATATTCCTTCTTCAGGACTTTTCTCTTTGAGGTGGTTTCTTCTTCCTCAGCCACATAGTCTTGATCGTCTGACTCTGAAGTTCTTTTCTTGCTGGCCCCGGTGGTAGCTTTGGGTAAGTTGCTCGGGGTGCTCCTGCTGCCATCATTTGAGCTGCTAGAGGGACTAGTGCCCTCACTCAAGTGAACCTGCTCCTCTGACTTATTCTGGCTGTCACTCTGATCAGACATATTGCAAACACTGACAGCAGACCTTGTGAATAGATTATAGATGAGATAGAGTGGATGAGCATCATAAAATGCAGAGGTTTTTGCAAAGGAATGAGTCAAAAACTTAGTTTTAGTTTTCCACAGAATGCATTTCGGATCTACCGATTTGAAAACTCGGTCATACTAAAGTAGCTGTTGGAACCTAAACTAGTGAACTCGGTCAGACCGAGTCACAGTTCGGTGGCACCGAGACTGCTAGGGTTTCACAAAGTCCTGAAGTCGGTCACACCGATTTGCAATTCTCGGTCAGACCGAGAATCACATGTGCAATGGCCTGAGCCGAATCGGTGGTACCGAGTTCCACAACTCGGTGGGTCCGAGATGGTTTCGGCGGAAACCTAACCCTAAATTTTCAATTCACGACTAAACTATGGAGTGTTTTGACTGGATAAGAATGATCTCAATCGTGGCAAGATACATGTCGAACACAATGTGCTAGGAATCAGATAGAGATAGCACAGTGATCAAGCTCATACCATAGTTCAGCGATGAACTCGCTACGGCGGCAACGGCGGGGATGATTCCCGTTGACGGCGGCGGAGACCAGCGGCATGAGGCGGTTGGCGAAGAGGAAGATGATCCGGAGACCCTGGAGGCAGAGCGGGCTAAGCGCGGGTCAAGGAGGTTCAAAAAGTTTTCCAAAATTTGACCCGTGGACATATATAGCCCGACCCTGTCGGTGTGACCGAGTGGAACAACTCGGTGGCACCGAGATGCATAACTGCAAGCAGTTACTGCAACTCGGTGTGACCGAAGAGTTCAAATTGGTTGCACCGAGATTGAAAACCTAGATCGACTTAGTGATCTCGGTATGACCGAAATGGGTGAATCGGTCAGACCGAAACGCACAAAGAAGTTTTGGAAGTTTAAGTCTATGACGAATCGGGGACTCCGAGTGCTCCTCACACAGAGTGGTTTGGATCTGACTTGATCAAATTTTGTGATGCAGCATGAATAGAATTTGAGACGAGAAAAGCATAGATAGCTAGAGAAGGTTCTTAGGCATTCTTGTCCATCCACTTGGCCAAAAGAAAAAGGAAACCAATCAATCAAAGCAACAAGTGGATGTCCTCAAATGAGTAAATTATGCAACCAACATGCTCACACAATAAAATGGCAAATGAAATATGTGGCAAAGCATGCACAAACAATTCTAGCATCTATCAAGCAATTGGCGATGACTAGGTCATCTATATATGAGTATATTGACTCAGGAGTCAAATGAGAACATTTGATCATAGGTCATACTCATCGTTTAAGCACAAGTGGGGTTACCACTTTTACATAAAGCATTGTTGTGTTCACACCATTAGAGTTGCTTTAACTCAATTCTTAGAGTAAAGCTCCCCCTAGATGTGAGATCCCCCCTAAGAGGGATGGACTAACCTTGGGTTTTGTTGATGATGACTTCATGTAGGTGTTGAAGATGTGGATGCTCTATGTTGATGTAGATCATTTGGAGCTATCCTTTGGAGTGAGTTGCACTTTCAATACCTACACGGGTTAGTCCCACAAGGAACAAACAAGGATATCCATAGACATAGAGTGATGCACACACAAGATGATGTCTATGAAAGCTTTAGGTTACCTTGTCCCTTGTCTTACCAACAAGAGGGTTTGTGACTCCTTGAACTAGTGCAAGATGTGGAAGTTGATTGCACTTGTTCTTGCCAAAATGATACGAGTGAAGTATGTTGGTGGAGTCACCCTCAAGAACTCTCTAGTTCTTCTTCTTCGGGATTCACACCATCTTGATGGCAATCCTCGGAGTTGTAGTTGTACTCGATGAAGTGGAACTTGATGTAGTCTTGGGAACCCACTTGACCAAGGCCTTAGGAGCTTCTTCAAATGCATCAATTTCCTCTTGAAGCTTGTCCTTGCCTTTTTGCTTGTGGTCTTGTGGTGGAAGATCATATTGAGCTTGTGTCCCTTTGGATGAAGTAGGATCATACTTCTCTTGTTGAGGAACAAACTTCGTCTTGGGGTATTGATCTTCTTCCCACTCAACTCCATTGGCATCAAACTTTCGTTCAAAACCAATACCTTGATTCTTCCGGTGCCTTCCTTGCTTGCGTACAATTTCCTCGAATTGCTTACTCCCGGAAAGGCTCTTGTAAACACCTTTCTCTATAATTCCCTTCAATAAGCTATTTTCTTGCTCAAGTGTAACTTGGCTAAGAGAATCATTAGTGGAATCAAGAGAACTACTAGAAGCAACAATATTAGATTTAGCATGATTATTGTTACTACTAGAAGAAGAATCTTTCTTGTTCTTGTTACTAGAATTGACTTGAGGCATGTAAGTGGATAAGAGTAAATGCTTGGCAATGTAAGAAGAACTTTTCTTGCGAAGATCATCTTTGATTGCCTTTAAGAACTCATGCTCTTGCTCAAGGTTGAGCTTTTCAAAACGTAATTTCTCATGAGTCCTTAAAAGTTCTCGATGATCTCCTAAGATAGTTTCATGAGCTAACTTAAGAGTGTTTAGTTCTTTAGTTAGAGACTCAATCTTATCCTTATCATTGTCATTCGTTTCATCATAGTATTCATCACTATAGTTGTCAACAAGTAAATCATCATCACCTAACAAGTCATCTTCATCACTATTGAAATCAACATACTCGGGGTGTGATACCTTTGGACCTTTGGCCATGAAGCATCTTCCAATTCCTTCATTTGGTGAATCAAATATGTCGTAGGAGTTGGTTGACACAAGTGCTAGACCGGCGACACCTTCATCTTGAGTATATTCGAAGTCGGAGTGATAGCTTCTCTCGGAGTCATTGTCGGAGTCGGAGCCGGATACCCATTCACCAACATGAGCTTGATGTCTTCGTTTTGTGTAGCTTCTTGATGACTTGTCCTTCCTTTCCGAATCCTTGCTTCTTTGTGAGGGTCTTCGTTCATATCGATCATCCCTACTCCTTCTCTCCCTTGATGGTGATTCTTCTCTTCTACTTCCTCTTTTGGGAGAATCTTCTCTTCTCTTATGGGGAGCCGTACACTCATTGGAGTAGTGTCCGGGTCTTCCACAATTGTAGCAGTTTCGCTCTCGACTAGAAGATCGTTTCTCATTGTAGGATCTTGACTTGGAACTTCTCTCTTTGCTTCTATTCTTGTAGAACTTGTTGAAGTTCTTCACCATTAGGCTCAATTCTTCATTGAAGGTTTATTTCTCATTTGATGATGTGGGGGCTTCGCATGAGGCTTTGTAAGCACCACTTGATTTGTTGTGAAGTTCCTCCTTATCCTTGAGTGACATCTCATGAGCAAAAATTCTTCCAATGACTTCCGTTGGCTTGAGATCTTTGTAATTTGGCATCATTTGGATCAATGTGCATACGATATCGTATTTTCCATCCAAGGCTCTTAGGATCTTCTTGATGATGAATTTTTCGGTCATCTCTTCACTTCCTAAGCCAGCAATCTCATTTGTGATAAGAGCAAGCCTAGAGTACATCTCAGTGACGCCTTCACCATCCTTCATTTTGAACTTGTCAAGTTGACTTTGAAGCACATCCAACTTGGATTCCTTAACGGAGTCGGTACCTTCGTGCATATCAATCAAAGTATCCCAAATTTCCTTTGCATTCTCAAGACAGCTGATTTTGTTGAATTCTTCGGGGCACAATCCATTGAAGAGGATATCACAAGCTTGAGCGTTGTATTGTAGCATCTTCAACTCATCCACGGTAGCTTCACGATTCGGTTCTCTCCCATCAAAGAATTCACCTTGCAAGCCAACACACACAATAGCCCAAATGGCGGGATTATGTCCAAGAATATGCATTTTCATCTTATGCTTCCAACTAGCAAAATTAGTGCCATCAAAGAAAGGACCTCTATGGTGGTAGTTTCCCTTGCTAGACGTGATAACCCACAAGTATAGGGGATCGCAACAGCTTTTGAGGGTAGAGTATTCAACCCAAATTTATTGATTCGACACAAGGGGAGCCAAAGAATATTCTCAAGTATTAGCAGCTGAGTTGTCAATTCAACCACACCTGGAAACTTAGTATCTGCAACAAAGTTTTTAGTAGCAAAGTAATATGATAGTGGTGGTAGCGGCAACAAAAGTAAAGACAGCAAAAGTAATGTTTTTGGTATTTTGTAGTGACTGTAACAGTAGCAGCGGGAAAGTAAATAAGCAAGAACCAATATATGGAAAACTCGTAGGCACCGAATCAGTGATGGATAATTATGCCGGATGCGGTTCATCATGTAACAGTCATAACATAGGGTGACACAGAACTAGCTCCAATTCATCAATGTAATGTAGGCATGTATTCTGTATATAGTCATACGTGCTTATGGAAAAGAACTTGCATGACATCTTTTGTCCTACCCTCCCGTGGCAGCGGGGTCCTATTGGAAACTAAGGGATATTAAGGCCTCCTTTTAATAGAGAACCGAACAAAGCATTAGCACATAGTGAATACATGAACTCCTCAAACTATGGTCATCACCGGGAGTGGTCCCGATTATTGTCACTTCGGGGTTGCCGGATCATAACACATAGTAGGTGACTATAGACTTGCAAGATAGGATCAAGAACTCACATATATTCATGAAAATATAATAGGTTCAGATCTGAAATCATGGCATTCGGGCCCTAGTGACAAGCATTAAGCATAGCAAAGTCATAGCAACATCAATCTCAGAACATAGTGGATACTAGGGATCAAACCCTAGCAAAACTAACTCGATTACATGATAAATCTCATCCAACCCATCACCGTCCAGCAAGCCTACGATGGAATTACTCACGCACGGCGGTGAGCATCATGAAATTGGTGATGGGGGATGGTTGATGATGACGACAACGACGAATCCCCCTCTCCGGAGCCCCGAACAGACTCCAGATCAGCCCTCCCTAGAGGTTTTAGGGCTTGGCGGTGGCTCCGTATCGTAAAACATGATGATTTCTTCTCTCTGATTTTTTTCTCTCTGAAAGCAAATATGTAGAGTTGGAGTTGGCGTCGGAGGGCATCCAGTGGGCCCTTGAGGTAGGGGGGCGTGTCCTAGGGGGGCCGCCCCCCCACCCTCGTGAGAAGGGTGTGGGCCCCCTGGTCTTCATATTTGATGAGGATTTTTTTTTATTTTTTCTAAGATGTTCCGTGGAGTTTCAGGTCATTCCGATAATATTTGTTTTCTGCACATAAAACAACACCATGGCAATTATGCTGAAAACAGTGTCAGTCTGGGTTAGTTCCATTCAAATCATACAAGTTAGAGTCCAAAACAAGGGAAAAAGTGTTTGGAAAAGTAGATATGACGGAGACGTATCAACTCCCCCAAGCTTAAACCCTTGCTTGTCCTCAAGCAATTCAGTTGACAAACTGAAAGAAAGAAAAACTTTTACAAACTTTGTTTGCTCTTGTTATTGTAACTATGTCAAGCCAGAATTCAAGTTTTCAGCATAGATCATAACTAACCACATTTGCAATAATTCTCAGGTCTCATAATTACTCATAGCAATAGCATAATCAACTAGCAAGTCATAATAATAAATCTCGGATGACTACACTTTCTCAAAACAATCATAATATGATATAACAAGATGGTATCTCGCTAGCCCTTTCTGAGACCGCAAAACAAAAATGTATAGCACCTTTAAAGATCAAGGACTGACTATACATTGTAATTCATGGTAAAAGAGATCCAATCATAGTCATACCCAACATAAATTAACAGTGATGAATGGAAATGACAGTTGTGCTCTCCAGCTAGTGCTTTTTAACAAGAGGGTGATGACTCGACATAAAAGTAAAATGGATAGGCCCTTCGCAGAGGGAAGCAGGGATTTGTAGAGGTGCTAGAGCTCGGTTTTGAAATAGAGATAAATTGTATTTTGAGCGGTATACTTTCATTGTCAACATAACAACCAAGAGATGGTGATATCTTCCATGCTAAACACATTATAGGCGGTTCCCAAATAGAATGGTAAAGTTTATACTCCCCCTCCACCAACAAACATCAATCCATGGCTTGCTCAAAACAACGAGTGCCTCCAACATACATCAGGTCCCAGGGGGAGTTTTGTTTGCAATTAATTTTGATTTAGTTTGCATAAAGCATGGGACTGGGCATCCCGGTGACCAGCCATTTTCTCGTGACTGAGAAGCGGAGTCCACTCCTCTTGAGAATAACCCACCTAACATGGAAGATAAGGACAACCTTGGTTGATACATGAGCTATTCGAGCATACAAAATAGAATGTTTATTTGAAGGTTTAGAGTTTGGCACATACAAATTTACTTGGAACGGCAGGTAGATACCGCATATAGGAAGGTATAGTGGACTCATCTGGAATAACTTTGGGGTTTAAGGGATTGGATGCACAAGTAGTATTCCCGCTTAGTACAAGTGAAGGCTAGCAAAAGACTGGGAAGCGACCAACTAGACAACGACAACAGCCATGTACATGCATTAAAATTAATAAACATTGGATGCAAGCATGAGTAGGATATAATCCACCATGAAAATAAATATCGTGAGGGCTATGTTGATTTGTTTCAACTAGATGCGTGAACATGTGCCAAGTCAAGTCACTTAAATCATTCAAAGGAGGATACCACCCCATCATACCACATCATAATCATCTGAATAGCATGTTAGCACACAAGGTAAACCATTATAACTCATAGCTAATCAAGCATGGCACAAGCAACTACGATCGTCATTGCAAACATGTTTATTCATAATAAGCTGAATCAAGAACGAGGGACTCATCATATTTACAAAAACAAAAGAGGTCGAGTTCATACCAGCTTTTCTCATCTCAGCCAGTCCATCATATATCATCATAATTGCCTTTCACTTGCACGACCGAATGATGTGAATAATAATAAGAGTGTACGTGCATTGGACTAAGCTGGAATCTGCGAGCATTCAATAAACAGGAGAAGAGAAGGCAATACGGGCTCTGGGTTAAATCAACAATAATGCATATAAGAGCCACTTCAACAATTTAATTATGGTCTTCTCCTACTGACCCCCAAAGAAAAGAAAAGAAATAAAACAATTTACATGGGAAAACTCCCAACAAGCAAAAGAAGAACGGGAAATATTTTTGGGTTTTCTTTTTAATTATTACTACTACAGCAGAAAAATAAACTACTACTATTTTTTTTCTTAAGGTTTAACAAACACATAACAAGAATGCAGGAAAATAAATAAACTAGCATGGATATTACAATGAAAAAGTATGAGCACCGACATCTAGCAATGAGTGTGTGTGAACATAAATGTAATGTCGGTGAGAAATACGTACTCCCCCAAGCTTAGGCTTTTGGCCTAAGTTGGTCTATGGCCACGACTGGCCTGGCAGATATCCATAATAATAGTTGGGGTCGTACTGCGATGAGGAAGAAGAAGGCTCCGATTGCCACTGGCTGGCAATCATCTCCGGATCCCACTGATAGTTAAACTGTCGTGAAGGATCAAATTGTGGTTCCAGTTCTGGCTCCTCGGCTGGGGCAGGGTTCCGGTAGGCATGGACAGCCGTCAACGGAACAAGGTACTTGCCTACAGTCAAATCAAACAAAGAAGGAGTAGGCAAGGTAATAATCTCAGGATGATGTTTATTAAAGAACAATTGATATTTAAGCTCTCCTACCCTATTCTTAACAATAAAATCATGCGCCACCATACTTTTATAATCTAAATAAACATGAGGTAACACTTTTTCTTCCTTCTCAGCATGCCTAATAGGTATGTTAAAATGTACGGCTAGGCGTGTAGCATAGATGCCTCCAAAGATGGGGCCTTTGGTACGGTTCATACTTAACCGTCTAGCAATAATACCGCCCATACTAAAAGTGTTATCACTGTATAAACCTTGGAGAAAATAATAATATCAGGGATACTAAGGTTTCCACAGTTTCCGCGTCCAATTCAGCAATGACTAGCAAATAATGCAAAGTAACGTAAAATTGGAAAATGTATGCTAGTGATTTGTGCATCGGAAACCTTCCTAGTTTCTCCTACAGTGATAGTATCAATAAACCCAACCACATCATCATAATGTGGTTCTTATGTCTTGCCCTCAAAAGGGACTAAACAAATCCGACAGAAATCATAAAGTAACATCTCCTTATGCTCATCATATAAATGAAACTCCACCGTAGGTGGTGAGTTCCTAGAATGAAAATGAAAGTTTTGCACAAAGGTATTTGTGAGTAAGAGATACTGATCGCATTGGTCGTGGAGGAAAGTGGTGAGGCTTGCATTATGAGCCAATTCATGAAAATCTTCATAAATCCCGGCTGCTCTCAAGAAATCCTCAGAAGACCATTCACACGCCCGAACCTCCGTGGTGCGCGGCAAATTATACTTAGGCTTCAGTGCCTTTTCCTTCGAGCTTTGGCTCGATGAGCCCCTCAAAAATCTCCTCATTATTTTTCTGAAATAACCTGAAATTTTTAGTAACTTCAAACAAAAGTGAACCAACTTCAATAAAACTAATAGCTACTACTCCTACAAGTGCCTAGAGCCTAAATCAAGCATTAGGACTACTTGGAACCATATAAAATATGACATGCAAGCTCAAGAACATGGTCACCTATGCAGCACAAATTTGCAAAGAATAAAGCACTAGAACAAAAATTAATTGGACCAATGGAGGAGTCACATACCAAGGAACAATCTCCCCAAGCAGTTTTGCGAGAGGTGCTTTGAGCAAGGAGATCGAAAATCACAGCAAAAGTGGCTGGAACTCGTGCTTGAGTTGGGTTTTCGGGTTTGTGTGAGACAGAGGAAGAAGATGGGTCCTGGGATAAGTGGAGGAGGGCCACCGTGGGCCCACGAGGCAGGGGGCGCACCCTAGAGGGGGGGGGGCGCCCACCACCCTCGTGGCCAGGTGGCAGCTCCTCCCGCGATAATTTTTGCACAGTAAATCCTCAAATATTCCCGAAAAAATCATATTAAATTGGCATGGCATTCTGAGGACTTTTATTTTCAGGATATTTTTATATTGCACGGATAAGCCAGGAAACAGACTGAAAATACTATTTTTACTTTATTTAATATAAATAACAGAAAGTATAGAGAGGGTACAGAAGTTTGTGCTTCTAGTTTCATCCATCTCATGCTCATCAAAAAGAATCCACTAACAAGGTTGATCAAGTCTTGTTAACAAACTCATTTGGATAATCATGAAACCAGAGAAATTTCGAATAACACTAGGTTACCTCAACGGGGATATGCACATCCTCAATAATAAGTATATCATATGTCTTCTTGACAGTTGGAAGTGGAAATTCAAAACCCCCAAATATAATCGATGGAATTTTTCTGATAGAATTGATACTATGAACTTGAGGTTGTTTCCTCGAAAAGTGTACCGTATGCTCATTACCATTAACATGAAAAGTGACATTGCCTTTGTTGCAATCAATAATAGCCCCTATAGTATTAAGAAAAGGTCTTCCAAGAATAATAGACATACTATCATCCTCGGGAATATCAAGAATAACAAAGTCCGTTAAAATAGTAACGTTTGCAACCACAACAGGCACATCCTCGCAAGTACCGACATGTATAGTAGTTGATTTATCAACCATTTGCAAAGATATTTCAGTAGGTGTCAACTTATTCATGTCAAGTCTACGATATAAAGAGAGAGGCATAACACTAACACCAGCTCCAAGATCACAGAAAGCCGTTTTAATATAATTTCTTTTAATGGAGCAAGGTATAGTAGGTACTCTAGGCTCTCCAAGTTTCTTTGGTATTCCACCCTTAAAAGTATAATTAGCAAGTATGGTGGAAATCTCAGCTTCCGGTATCTTTCTTTTATTAGTAATGATATCCTTCATATATTTAGCATAAGGATTTGTTTTGAGCACATCAGTTAATCGCATACGCAAAAAGATAGGCCTAATCATTTCAGCAAAGCGCTCAAAATCCTCATCATCCTTTTTCTTGGATGGTTTCGGAGGAAAAGGCATGTGTTTTTGAACCCAAGGTTCCCTTTCTTTACCATGTTTCCTAGCAACAAAGTCTCTTTTTATCATAACGTTGATTCTTGGATTGTGGGTTATCAAGATCAACAGCAGGTTCAATTTCTACATCATTATCATTACTAGGTTGAGCATCATCATGAACATCATTATTAATATTTTCATTAGGTTCATGTTCATTACCAGATTGTGTTTCAGCATCAGACATAGAGATATCATTTGGATTATCAGGTGGTTCAGCAATAGGTTCACTAGAAGTTTGCACAGTTCTATCATTTTTCTTTTTCTTCTTTTTAGAAGAACTAGGAACATCAATATTATTTCTGTGAGAATCTTGCTCGATTCTCTTAGGGTGGCCTTCAGGATACAAAGGTTCCTGAGTCATTCTAGCAGTTCTAGTAGCCACTCTAACAACATAATCATTTTTCTTACTATTCATTTCATCAAGCACTTCTTTTTGAGCCTTAAGTACTTGTTCTATTTGAGTGGTAACCATAGAAGCATGTTTGCTAACAAGTTTAAGTTCACCTTTAATATCAGCCATATAATCACCCAAGTGTCTAGTCATATAAGAATTTTTATTTTAATTGTCTACCAAAATAAGAATTGAAGTCGGCTTGCTTAAACATAAAGTTATCAAACTCATCCAAGCACTGACTAGCAATTTTAGTAGGAGGGACTTCAGCTTTATCATATCTATAGAGAGAATTTACCTTTACTACCTATGTCAGGATATCAGGGTCAGGAGGTTCTTCAATAAATAAAGAATTGAGATCATATGTTTCTTCAACAGGCGGTATATTAACACCATGTATTTCTTCAATAGGAGGTAAATTCTTAACGTCTTCAGCTTTAATACCTTTTTCTTTCATAGATTTCTTTGCCTCTTGCATATCTTCGGGACTGAGAAATAGAACAACTCTCTTCTTCGGAGTTGGTTTAGGAATAGGCTCAGTAATTGGAGCAGGAGTTGGCTCAGGAGCTGGCTCAGGAGGTGCCCAATTATTTTCATTTGTCAACATATTATTCAATAGAATTTCAGCTTCATCTGGTGTTCTTTCCCTAAAAGAGAACCAGCACAACTATCTAGGTAATCTCTGGAAGCATTGGTTAGTCCATTATAAAAGATATCAAGTATTTCGGGTTTCTTAAGAGGATGATCAGGCAAAGCATTAAGTAACTTGAGAAGCCTCCCCCAAGCTTGTGGGAGACTCTCTTCTTTAATTTGCACAAAGTTGTATATTTCCCTCAAAGCAGCTTGTTTCTTATGAGCAAGGAAATATTTAGCAGAGAAGTAATAAATCATATCCTGGGGACTACGCACACAACCAGGATCAAGAGAATTAAACCATATCTTAGCATCACCCTTTAATGAGAACAGAAATATTTTGAGTATATAGAAGTAACGCGATCTCTCATCATTAGTGAATAGGGCAGCTATATCATTTAACTTAGTAAGATGTGCCACAACAGTTTCAGATTCATAGCCATAAAACGGATCAGATTCAACCAAAGTAATTATATTAGGATCAACAGAGAATTCATAATCCTTATCGGGAACACATATAGGTGAAGTAGCTAAAGCAGGGTCAGGTTTCATTTTATCTCTAAGTGATTCTTTGTTCCATTTAATTAATAAACTCTTAAGCTCATATCTATCCTTGCAAGCTAAAATAGCGGCAGAAGATTCCATATCAAAAAGATAACCCTCAGGAATAATAGGAATATTTTCATCATCACTATCATCATCGTATTCAGATTCAATAATTTCTTTTTCTCTAGCCCTAGCAATTTGTTCATCAAGAAATTCACCAAGGGGCACAGTAGTACCAGGCATAGAAGCAGTTTCATCATAAGTATCATGCATAGCAGAAGTGGCATCATCAATAACATGCGACATATCAGAACGAATAGCAGAAGTAGGTGTAGGTGTCACTAACTTACTCATAACAGAAGGTGAATCAAGTGCAGAGCTAGATGGAAGTTCCTTACCTCCCCTCATAGTTGAGGCATAAATCTTGGTTTTTGGATCTCTCAAGTTCTTCATAATGATAAGCAGATATAAATCCCAAGTGACTCAAAGAATAGAGCTATGCTCCCCGGCAACGGCGCCAGAAATTGGTCTTGATAACCCACAAGTATAGGGGATCGCAACAGCTTTCGAGGGTAGAGTATTCAACCCAAATTTATTGATTCGACACAAGGGGAGCCAAAGAATATTCTCAAGTATTAGCAGCTGAGTTGTCAATTCAACCACACCTGGAAACTTAGTATCTGCAACAAAGTTTTTAGTAGCAAAGTAATATGATAGTGGTGGTAGCGGCAACAAAAGTAAAGACAGCAAAAGTAATGTTTTTGGTATTTTGTAGTGATTGTAACAGTAGCAGCGGCAAAGTAAATAAGAGAGAACCAGTATACGGAAAACTTGTAGGCACCGGATCAGTGATGGATAATTATGCCGGATGCGGTTCATCATGTAACAGTCATAACATAGGGTGACACAGAACTAGCTCCAATTCATCAATGTAATGTAGGCATGTATTCCGTATATAGTCATACGTGCTTATGGAAAAGAACTTGCATGACATCTTTTGTCCTACCCTCCCGTGGCAGCGGGGTCCTATTGGAAACTAAGGGATATTAAGGCCTCCTTTTAATAGAGAACCGAAACAAAGCATTAGCACATAGTGAATACATGAACTCCTCAAACTATGGTCATCACCGGGAGTGGTCCCGATTATTGTCACTTCGGGGTTGCCGGATCATAACACATAGTAGGTGACTATAGACTTGCAAGATAGGATCAAGAACTCACATATATTCATGAAAACATAATAGGTTCAGATCTGAAATCATGGCACTCGGGCCCTAGTGACAAGCATTAAGCATAGCAAAGTCATAGCAACATCAATCACAGAACATAGTGGATACTAGGGATCAAACCCTAACAAAACTAACTCAATTACATGATAAATCTCATCCAACCCATCACCGTCCAGCAAGCCTATGATGGAATTACTCACGCACGGTGGTGAGCATCATGAAATTGGTGATGGAGGTTGGTTGATGATGACGACGGCGACGAATCCCCCTCTCCGGAGCCCCGAATGAACTCCAGATCAGCCCTCCCGAGAGGTTTTAGGGCTTGGCGGCGGCTCCGTATCGTAAAACGCGATGATTTCTTCTCTCTAATTTTTTTCTCTCCGAAAGCAAATATATAGAGTTGGAGTTGGCGTCGGAGGGCATCCAGGGGGCCCACGAGGTAGGGGCGCGCCCTAGGGGGGGCGCGCCCCCCACCCTCGTGAGAAGGGTGTGGGCCCACTGGTCTTCATCTTTGGCGAGGATTTATTATTATTTTTTCTAAGATGTTTTGTGGAGTTTGAGGTCATTCCGAGAATATATGTTTTCTGCACATAAAACAACACCATGGCAATTATGCTGAAAACAGCGTCAGTCCGGGATAGTTCCATTCAAATCATAAAAGTTAGAGTCCAAAACAAGGGCAAAAGTGTTTGGAAAAGTAGATATGACGGAGACGTATCAAGACGCCATACTCTCCTAGGTTGTGAAACCAAGGCTATGACCACCAGCAGCTATAGAAATCAAAGCAAATGGAGACCAGAGCTCTGATACCACTTGTAGGATCGAAAGTATGTCTAGAGTGGGGTGATTAGACTACTTGACCAATTAAAAATCTATCCTTTTCCCAATTTTAGTCTTTGACAGACTTTAGCTATCTTAGCACAAGTCAAGCAATCTTAACACAATTCAAGCAAGCCTGCAAAGAGTCTATGAGCAGCGAAATGTAAAGCATGCAACTTGCAAGAATGTAAAGGGAAGGGTTTGGAGAATTCAAACGCAATTGGAGACACGGATGTTTTTGTCGTGGTTCCGATAGGTAGTGCTATCATACATCCACGTTGATGGCGACTTCGACCCATGGAGGGTAACGGCTGCGCGAGTCCACAGAGGGCTCCACCCACGAAGGGTCCACAAAGAAGCAACATTGTCTATCCCATCATGGCCATCGCCCATGAAGGACTTGCCTCACTAGCGGTAGATCTTCACGAAGTAGGCGATCTCCTTGCCCTTACAAACTCCTTGGTTCAACTCCACAATCTTTGTCGGAGGCTCCCAAGTGACACCTAGCAAATCTAGGAGACACCACTCTCCAAGAAGTAACAAATGGTGTGTTGATGATGAACTCCTTGCTCTTGTGCTTCAAATGATAGTCTCCCCAACACTCAACTCTCTCTCACAGAATTTGGATTTGGTGGAAAGAAGATTTGAGTGGAAAGCAACTTGGGGAAGGCTAGAGATCAATATTCATATGGTAGGAATAGAATATCTTGGCCTCAACACATGAGTAGGTGGTTCTCTCTCAAAAAATGTGTATTGGAAGTGTAGGTATGTTCTGATGGCTCTCTCCATGAATGAAGAGTGGGTGGAGGGGTATATATAGCCTCCACACAAAAACTAACCATTACACACAATTTACCAATCTCGGTGAGACTGAATTGAGAAACTCGGTTGGACCGATTTAGCAAACCTAGTGACCGTTAGGATTTTCGGTGGGACTGAGATGCAACTCGGTAGGACCGATATGGTTAGGGTTAGGGCATAACGTAATCTCGGTGTGACTGATTTACACAAACTCGGTGGGACCGATTTTAGTAATAAGCTAACCAGAGAGTTGGTCAGGTAAACTCGGTGGGACCGATCGCTCATTTCGGTGAGACCGAAACGTTACGGAGGGAACACAGAGAGTTTACATTGCAATCTCGGTGGGACCGATCGCTCATTTCGATAGGACCAAAACGTTACAAAGGGAAACAGAGAGATTACAACCCCATCTCGGTGTGACCGAAATCCCTATCTGTGAGACCGATTTGCCTAGGGTTTGTGGCAGTGGCTATTACATTTGAAACTCGGTGGCGCCGGATAGAAAGAATCGGTGGGGTCGAGTTTGACTTTTGGTTTAGATCATATGTGGATGTGTGAAGGTAGTTGAGGGTTTTGGAGCATATCACTAAGCACTATGAAGCAAGAACCTCATTGAACAATACCTCATCCCTCCTTGATAGTATTGGCTTTTCCTATAGACTCAATGTGATCTTGGATCACTAAAATATAAAATGTAGAGTCTTGAGCTTTGAGCTTGAGCCAATCTTTTTGTCCTTAGTATTTTGAGGGGTCCACTTTCCTCATCCATGCCATGCCATTCATTGAGCTTTTCCTGAAATATTATTCTTGGAATAGCATTAGCTCAATGAGCTATATGTTGTTAGGAATTACCAAAACCACCTAGGGATAGTTGCACTTTCAATCTTGCGGCATCAGAAGAGATAAGAGTGGCAAATTATAATATTAGTAAGTATGTTGTAACATCGCCCAGAGATCACTTCCTCGACTCCCTGTGTGAAAACTATCCCGGAGCCATCATTTCCATTACATGCCTCAGCATCAAGTTTTAGTTGTATCGATCGGGATACAACTACGAGCGTCCATTTCCGTGGACCCGACTATTCGAATAGATTAAACTTCCCTGCAGGGGTGCACAAACTAACGCAACACGTTTGATCAACTCCGGTCGAACACACCATCAGGTCATGACCGGCCTTAGTCGATCAACACGCCGTAGTCCTACCAAGGCTCAACAGAGAGGCCAGCATGTGGGTCTACATCCTAAATGTGAAGGGGTCATGGGCCAATCGTCCTTTGAAATAATGCGCATTGCGAACGCGGCCGATGAGTAGACCTAGCCCCCTAATACAAGTGCAGGCTTCACTAGTCCAACTGGCGCGCACCACTCAGTCGCTGACGTCAGTGAGCTTTTGAAAGAATCGTATGATGCAGAGTGCCATACTTATTCCCGCGTGGTGGTTAGTGTGAAAAGGCCAGAGGCCAACTTGGATCAAATACCCAAACCATTAGTGTCTTGGTAGTGTGCTGTAACGAACAAAGACACACAATCGCCCCGTCTCGTGGACTTACGACTAGGGCTAAAAATGCCCGGCCATGCCACGTAATTATATCTCGGGTACCCTCCAGGTCAACCTAACTTCACATCACTCACGGGTACCCCTCGGGGCCGACCCGATATCATCATGGTTCTGTGGTAAGTCAAAGTAACCGTGTGTCCAAAACACCAAGGGGGAAACCCGAGGAATCACCCTCAGTGGATTCCCACTCGATGTAACCATCAAGGTGGACTTGGAGGAATCACCCTCGATGGTCCACACTTGAGGGGATGCACGACAGAGTCGTTACAGGGAATGGTGAAGGAGGAATCACCCTCGATGACCACGACCGAGTAGCTACACTACATGGTTAACATTAGAAGTGCTGACGAGGTATCACCCTCGACACTCGATAATAACTCTGCAGAGTCGTACAACTAAGGGGGTGGTGTGCGGTGTCGGTGCCTGGACGTCAATCACGTTGATCGAGTCATCGAATGTAAAGCGGGGCAACTGGGACAAGGCGGGGGTCACTAATGGACCTCTAACTAACCTATACTAAACAGTTTAGGATAAGTAGGTAAGGTAAGAAAGCCGGTAACAAAAATAGGCTATGCATCAGAGTAAGATCATATAAAAAGCAGTAGCAGTTCTAACACAAGCATAAGAGAGAAGGGAATGGGCGATATCGAAATGATCAATGGGGGGGATTTGCTTGCCTGGTAGCTCTGCTGAAAAGGAAGAAGGGTCGTCGGTGGTCGATCACAAGGGCAACATCGGTCTCGGGGTCTACCAAAGAGAAGAGGGGAATAAACGGTAAATACAGAGCAAACAGATGCATCACTAGGCATGACATGATGATATACAGAGCTAGGGGGTGTTCTAACGCGGCACTACACGTTGCAGATGGAGAGGGAAAACGTCCGTAGGGGTTTTCTCGGCGTTTGGCAATTTTTAGACAAAGGAAAGAGAGGGGACAGTTCCATGTTCAGCATGCTAGGGGCATGTGACCAATGAACGGACCACATATTTGGATTCATTTGATTTTTTTTGAGCAACTTTCATATATAAAACTTTTTCATCCGAGTTACGGATTATTTTATAAGATTTTTCCAAAGTTTTAAACATTTTTGGAATTACTTTAATTACTAAAATCAACAAAAAAGGCATACTGACATCAGTATGAGGTCAGCAGTCAAACCTAGCTGGTCCAGGTCAAACTTGACCAATGGGACCCACCTGTCATTCATAGTAGGTTAACAAAATCTAAATTAAACTAAACTGGAGTTAATTAGGGAATGGGCGCCACATGTCACTGACTGTTTAGTCTAACTAATTAAGTTATTTTATAAAAATGTATTTAGAGTAATTAACAGAGGGGGGACCCACTTGTCAGGGTCAACCTTGCACAGTCAGGAAAGTTGACCTGGCCAACTGGGCCCGTGGGACTTAGCTGCCAGTGAACCAGACGCGGCCACGTGGCCGCCAGCGCCGAAACAGCTCCGGCGAGGCTTTTCGCGGTGGCCGAATGCCGGCAAGCCTCGGATTCACGCTATGGTGCGTCTCCAGACCCGTGGGTAGGCGCGTTCGACAGGGCTCGATGTCGCGCGCACGATGGCGCTACCGGTTGGACTCGGGGATGGCCGGAACATCGCCTACGGCTAGAGTGGCGGGGACCTGAAGCACAGCGAGCTCGTGAGCGATGAATGCGGCGGCAACAGATGGCGCACAACTCCTAGAATGACTACTCGAGGCCAGAAGTGCGTTGGGGAGCTCGGTGGACCGGGATGCGCCCTACCGCAACGGTAGCGAGCTCGACAGCGGAGCAGTGGCACGACAATGGCGGCGCGTCGCGCATAGGTGGCTACGGCACGGAAACGAAGCAAGGACATGGAGAGGAAGGTGTGGAGCTCACCGAGTGTCTCACGAAAGGCCTATGGGGGAACGGGAGTACAAAGGCGAGGTAGAATTGACGGTGATCTCCGGCGCATCCAGAGGTGGAAGACAACGATGGAGCGGATGTTGCGTTGATTCCCGGCTCGGTCTAGTGGCACCAGAGGTCGTAGTGGCTGGCGGCGGTCCTTCCTGGCACAGTGGTGTGGCTTGGGGACTACGATGGCCAAGGTCAGCTCGACGGTGAGGCCATGGACGTGTACGGGAGGAGGGATCTAGCTAGGGGGCGAGGCGAAGAGGACCAGTGAGGGGGCGCGAGGGGAAGTAGGCGATCTAGGGTTGGTAGGGGCATCGTCAGCAACCTTATCCGTGCGGGACATCAACGGATGGCCGGCACGTGGCCATCCCGGCCATGTGTGGCTGCACGGCGTCCACGACGCCCCTGTGAACAAAGGTGGAGGGAGACAAGGGCGCCTGGTGGGCTGGGCCACGCTCGGCCTTAGGCCAGAGGCCAGGTAGGCCCTATCTCTTTTCCGAGTTTCTGCTTTTCTCTTTTTATTTAAAACATTGACAGCTAGGGAAAGGTTTGGGCTACCAAAATACTTTGAAAAAATGTGGGACTAGGCCTCTTACATTCTTTGTAGTATTTGGCACTACCACAAAAAAGTTTGAGGGGCAACTAAACCCATTTGGATTTTGCACAAATAAATAGCATTTTAAAATGCTAAAATGGCACCGTTTTAATTGCTATTGTCCATCTTGGCTTGGAGGTGATGTTGTTTTCCTTAACAATTATTTGTTATGGAATTTGGGCTAAATGATGAATTATTTTGCAGCAACTTTTGTGCAACTTCATATTTCACTTGCAAATTGAATTTGATTCCAGAGTGGGATTTCAAATGATATTTGAATCAAAGGTGATCAATCACTGCTTAGCAAAGTGATTAGCTTAATCATAGAGAGTTACTATAGCATGACACTGTGGGTGTTACAAATCTCCTCCACTACAAGAAATCTCGTCCCGAGATTTAAGAGGTGGAGTAAGGAAAGAAGAGTTGGTTATGAAATTCCAATGAATCTTCGTTTTCGTGTTGCTCTCATCGAAGAGTTTGATCCATAATGTTGATGTCTTCAATTCGCTACATCAGGACATCATGATGAAGTCCTCATACTTTCTTCAGAAACTCCATCGTACTTACGAATAGGCTCTAAGGGGAAAACTATAAGGACGAATGTCTGAAAGGATTGGCATCAGGTAATTATCTCAAGGAAGGAGATTTTAGAAGCACCAGGAAACAAATCGAGAGTGATGTAAGGAGGTTCAACAAGTTTCAATCAGGTAGGTATCAGGCTGATGGCTATAACATGCGATGAAGGGGTTCAGAGCAATGAGGAATAATGTTGCCTCTGATACCGGAATGAATCATGGTGAGGAAGTTAGCTCGTGAATTACATATGAAGCCAAGTGCAAAGAATGTTCTGAAATCAAGGTTGTACAGGAGAGTCGGGTTTCGATCCCGTGGAACTGTGGGTAATGGGTCCACCTTGTGTGTTCAGAGTAGGAAGAGTGGTGACATCTTTCACGGATATGATAGCAAGGCATGTCATAGGATAGCCTGTCAGTTATGTTGGCATCAATGTTGGTACCAAGGGCGAGGGACATAGAGAACCATTTTCCTGATCGTTGGAACCAGGCAGACCATTAGGCAATGTTCTCCTCCATCGGTGGTTACCGGAAGGTCATCAACAATAGTAACAAGGTCTTACTGGCTGTGTTGTACACGGAGGTGTTTGCATAAGCAGGAAAATATTACTGCTTAGATCATATAGATCACAAGGAAGGTTAAACAAAACAATGGAAAGGAAAATGTGAGTATCAGATTAAATAGAACAATGGAAAGGAAAATGTGTTTGTACCCAAGTATCAAGAGTATATCTTTCACAAGGAAACGCCGAGCATGATATGCATGATAGTACTCCAAGAATGTAACCACTTAGACAAAGGGGCAAGGAATTTAATGAGGTTTACCCATACAACGGTGTTTGGATAATTGATAAAGAAAAATTAGCATTGTGCTTCCATTGTTCTTGTTGATGTTTGGGTACCACGGTCATGCTTCGACATAGCAGTGACATGGTCACTAGGTAAAGTTCAGACTTTGGATACACAAAGGATCCATCAGAAACAACTTATAAAATAAGTCATACAAATTCAGCATGGAAAAGATGAGGATGTGGCCCACGGGCTCAGCAACAATTCATCGAGGGGGGCAAGGATGGTATTTCTCATCATGAATTCGATTGATAACCTGGAAGAGCTTAGAATGTTCATGATGATCACGACATATTTTTCGAGTGGTTCCATGAAGATGTAATCGATCGGGATGACATCAAGTCAAAGGAATGATGAAGTGAAAGGTTATTGGAACCACGGATACGACACCAAATAGGAAGCAAGCTTCCTATTCAAGGCGAAACAATATGACAAAGAAGATCAACATAAGCTTACCTCATCGTCGAAATTTGTGCTCCGGGAAGAAGAACCATGTAGCTCAGTTAAAATTAGTATGACAGTGATGTAGCCGATCAGGCTAGGAATGACATAATGAAGTATTAAACTTCCCAGCAACAGATTACTAGGAATACTGCATCACAGTGTGGATTTGATTCACTATTAAGTGTTCTTAGTTGATGACAACCCAGAAACCATGGAGTGACTATGACAGGGAAATGTATTACTTCATCAAAAGTTCATAAGATGTAGTGCAATGGCATGATAACCTCGAGATACTAGAGGGTAATACTCGAAGGTAGAGAAGAATCGAGGTTGGGCAAGCGTATTGATCTGCAGAAGGCAAGTACTTTAACTTGCCTAAGAAATGGAATCAAAGGAGAACAATCATGGTCAGAATCGCAGTTGCAAAGGACCAAATCCCAGAAATAAGATGAACGTATACCAAGGAGATAATTAATTTTAAGAGAAGCTTCCTTGATAAGATCTACATCATGTCCATGGGCATGAAGACAAAGTTCAAGGTCGACACCCACTTCTCCAATGCATAACCTTTCACTCACTTCTCATTTTCGAAGAAGTTTTAAAGTTGAAATTTTATCTGGCATAACAATAGAAGAGTATGACTCATGATAACTCTCGGGTTCACACGGACTAGGTAAGGCATAGGTCCAACCCATAGGGGCATCTTAGGAACATATACCATAAACTTCAAGAGTAAAAGACACAAGTTCAAAGATAGAGCATGGTTGACAAAGCAGAGGATACAATTAACCAAGGGCATTATGTGTCCGAGGAAAGTCTCACAAGTTTATTGAATATGAAGGACGCTGTCGGATAATACCCAACAAAGGATCTGGTGGTCCACAAGGGATCTGATGTTAGCATCGGTACCCAACCAGAAGAAGAAAGAATGCAAGGAGATCAGATTATAGAAATTTCAGGATAATTCCAAAGCTTAAATACAAAGGAATTACGATATCCAGATTGGTTTATCAAAATCAAATGCTATGATTAAGTATGAGTAAGTTGAATAGGACTAGATGGGCAATCAATCAGGGTTTGATTTGCCGAGAACCAGTTCATGTCTAGAATGACGTCTGAGTTGGAAGGACAATTTACAAGGAACAACTGATGATTGCGCGCATTCACACACATGTTGAATGAATAGGGTAAGGACGACAATCGCAAAGGAATTTAAGGAATATTGCTAGACATATGGACCTTACCATACTGCAAGCAGGTAAGGAAGAACAATAGAAATAGACTACTAAGGACTTTCGGAAGATCAAATGGTATTTCGAAGACTTTTTTTGAAACACATGAATCAACTGGGTATGAGCGGATACTCGATAAGTGTGAGAAATTTTTCGTAGGGGTATTCCGGTGGCAAAGAACTGCAAGGCAGTAGGCACATAGTATTGTCGGAGTAATAGAGAGAATTTCGGGGCATCTTGTAATAACAAGATCAACTGGGGATAAAAGTAAGAATGACATGTGTATGTATTTATCCATAGGGATATTTCGGTGGTAGGGAATTGTAAAAGCAACGGGCACAAAGTCTCGAGAGAACATCGGAGAGTATCTTCGGAATCCTTCGGTGTACCAAGCAATCATCTGGAGTGAGGGGAACTCCGGGAGGAAGTTATGAGAACCTAGATTTAGAGTTACCAAAATCATTTAACCCCATTAGAAGAGAGGTCAGAGTCCTGGAGTAAAGGTTGAGGAGTAGATGATCCTAATACCACCCAATGGCGACATGGGCCCGTAAGCTGCGCAACCATGTTAGTAAAAGTTTTGTAATGACTAGACTCATCTTCAGCCAAGGAGTTGAAAAGGGAGCTACCTACATGCAGTCGGCTCTAATACCAACTTGTGGCGCCCACGATTCAATCATACACTAATCATACACGCAAATGTGTACGATCAAGATCAGGACTCACGAGAAGATATCACAACACAACTCTAGATATAAAGTGAAATAATACAAGCTTTATTTTACAAACCAGGGGCCTCGAGGGCTCGAATACATAAGCTCAAATACAAAAGAGTTAGTGGAAGCAACAATATCCGATTACAAAGATAAGTTCAACAAGTTTGCCTTAAGAAGTCTAGCACAAAAGTATCAATGATCGAAAATTCAAAGCCTCTTGCTTGGGAGCCTCCTAACTACTCCTGGTCGACGGTGGCCCCACGTAGTAGTAGCCACGCTCGGTGTAGTAGTAGTCGTTGTCGACGATAGCGTCTAGATCCTGGGCACCACCATCTGGTTGCAACATCCAAGAAGAATGGAAAAGGGGGAAAAGAGGTTGCAAAGCAACCATGAGTACTCATCCAAAGTACTCGCAAGCAAGGATCTACACTACATATGCATAGGTATCAATGAAATGGATAGTATCTGCGGACTGAACTGCAGAATGCCAGAAGAGAAGGGGAAAGCCTAACATTCGAAAACTAGCATATTCAAGCATCTTGCGGCATCATAAGAGATAAGAGTGGCATATTATAATATTAGTAAGTATGTTGTAACATCGCCTCCCTGTGAGAAAACATTCCCGAAGCCATCATTTCCATTACATGCCTCAGCATCAAGTTCTAGTTGTATTGATCGGGATACAACTCCGAGCGTCCGTTACCATGGACCCGATTATTCGAATAGATTAATCTTCCCTGTAGGGGTGAAAAAACTTACCCAACACGCTCGATCAACTCTGGCTGGACACACCATCAGGTCATGACCGGCCTCGGCCGATCAACACGCCGTAGTCCTACCTAGGCTGAACAGAGAGGCCAGCATGCCAGTTTACATCCTAAATGTGAAGCGGTCATGGGCCAATCATCCTTTGCAATCCTACGCATTGTGAACATGGCCATTGAGCAGACCTAGCCCCCTTATAAAAGTGCAGGCTTAACCAGTCCAACCCGGCGCGCGCCACTCAGTCACTGACGTCAGTGAGCTTTCGGAAGAATCATATGACGCAGAGTGTCGTACCTATTCCTGCGTGGTGCTTGGTGCGAAAAGGCCAGAGGCCTACTCGGATCAAATATCCAAACCGTTAGTGTCTTGGTAGTGTGTGGTAATGAGCAGAGACTCACGATCATGTGATCCCGTCGCCCCGTCTCGTGGACTTACGACAAGGGCTAAGAATGCTCGGCCGTGCCACGTAATTATCTCTCGGGAACCCTCCAGGTCATCCCAGCTTCACATCACTCGCGAGTACCCCTCGGGCCGACCCGATATCATCATGGTTCTATGGTAAGTGAAAGTAACCTTGTGTACGAAACATCAAGGTTGAAATCCAAGGAATCACCCTCAATTGATTCGCACTCGATGTAACCGTCAAGGTGGACTTGGAGGGATCACCCTCGATGGTCCACACTTGAGAGGTTTCACGACAGAGTCATTACCAGGAGTGGTGAAGGAGGAATCACCCTCCATGACCACGACCGAGTAGCTACACTACAAGGTTTACATTAGAAGTGCTGACGAGGTATCACCCTCTGTACTCGATAATAACTCTGCAGAGTCATACAACTAAGGGGGGTGATGTGCGGTGTCGGGGCCTGGACGTCAATCATGTTGATCGAGTCATCGAACATAAAGCAGGGCAACTGGGACGAGGTGGGGGTCACTGATGGATCTCTAACCAACCTATACTAAACAGTTTAGGATAAGTAGGTAAGGTAAGAAAGCAGGTAACAAAAACAGCCTATGCATCAGAGTAGGATCATAAAAAAGGCAGTAGCAGTTCTAACGCAGGCATAAGAGAGAAGGGAATGGGCGATATCGATATGATCAATGGAGGGTTTGCTTGCCTAGAAGCTCTACTGAAAAGGAAGAAGGGTCGTCGGTGGTCGATCACAGGAGCAGCATCGATCTCGGGGTCTACCGGAGAGAAGAGGGGGAAGAGACAGTAAACACAGAGCAAACAGATGTATCACTAAGCATGACATGATGATATGCAGATCTAGGGGTGTTCTAACGCGGTACTACACGTTGCAGACGGAGAGGGAAAACGTCTAGAGGGGTTTTCCCGGCGTTTGGCAATTTTTGGACAAACAAAAGAGAGGGGACAGTTCCATGTTCAGCATGCTAGGGGCATGTGGCAGATCAACGGACCATGTATTCAGATTCTATGGATTTTTCTGAGCAACTTTCATATATAGAACTTTTTCATCCGAGTTACCGATTATTTGATAAGATTCTTCCAAGCTTTTAAACATTTCTGGAATTACTTTAATTACTAAAATTGATAGAAAAGGCATAATGACGTCAGCACGATGTCAGAGTGAGGTCAATAGTCAAACCCAGTTGGTCTAGGTCAAACCTGACCAATGGGACCCACCTGTCATTCATAGTAGGTTAACAGAATCTAAATTAAACTAAACTGGAGTTAATTAGGGACTGGGCGCCACATGTCACTGACTATTTAGTCTAACTAATTAAGTTATTTTATAAAAACGTATTTAGACTAATTAATAGAGGAGGGACCACTTGTTAGGGTCAACCGTGCATAGTTAGCACAATTGACCCGGTCAACTAGGCCCGTGGGACCTAGCTGCCAGTGACCCAGACGCGGCCACGTGGGTGCCACGTCGGCGCCGGCGCCCGAACAGCTCCAGCGAGGCTTTTCACGGCGGACGAATGCCGGCGAGCCTCAAACATGCACTACGGTGGGTCTTCGGACCCATGGTTAGGCGCGTTCGACGCGGCTCGATGTCAAGCACGCGATGGCGCTACCAGTTGGACTCGGGAATGGCCGGAACATCGCCGGTGGTGAGAGTGGCGGGGACCTTAAGCACGGCGAGCTCGTGAGCGACGAATGCGGTGGCAAAATGGACGGCACACAACTCCCACGATGACAACTCAAGGCCACAAGTGCCTTGGTGGGCTCGGCGGACCGGGGCGGGCCCTGCCGCGACGGTAGCGAGCTCGACAATGGAGCAATGGCACGGCAATGGAGGTGCGTCGCGCATAGATTGCTACGGTGCGGAAACAGAACAAGGACATGGAGAGGAAGGGGTGGAGCTCAGCGAGCGGCTCGTGAAAGGCCTGTGGGGGAACGGGAGCGCAGAGCCGAGGCGGAATCGACGGCGATCTCTGACACGTCCGGAGGTGGAAGACAATGATGGAGCGGACGCTGCGGTGACGCCCGGCTCGGTCTAGTGGCACCGGAGGTCATAGCGGCTGGCGGCGGTCCTTCCTGGCACGGTGGCGCGGCTTGGGGATGATAGTGGCCGAGGTTAGCTCGATGGTGAGGCCATGGACGTGTACTGGAGGAGGGATCTAGCGAAGGGGGTGAGGCGGAGAGGACCAAGGAGGGGGCGCGTAGGGGAAGTAGGCGATCTAGGGTTGGCAGGGGCGTCGTCGTCGACCTTATCCGCGCGGGACAGCAGCGGATGGCCGGCACGTGGCCATCCGGGCCATGTGCGGCCGCATGGCGTCCATGGCGCCCCCATGAACAGAGGTGGAGGGAGACAGGGGCGCCTGGTGGGCTGGGCCGCGCTGGGCAGAGGCCAGGTAGGCCCTTTCTCTTTTCTAATTTTCTCTTTTTATTTAAAACAGAGGCAACCAGGGAAAGGTTTGGGCTACCAAAAGACTTTGAAAATATGTGGTACTAGGCCTCTTAAATTCTTTGTAGTATTTGGCACTGCCACAAAAAGTTTGAGGGGCAACTGAACGCATTTGGATTTTGCACAAATAAAATAGTGTTTTAAAATGTTGAAATGGCACTATTTTAATTGCTATAGTCCATCTTGGCTTGGAGGTTATGTTGGTTTCCTTAACAATCATTTCTTATGGAATTTGGGCTAAATGACGAACTATTTTGTAGCAACTTTTGTGCAACTTCATATTTCACTTGCAAATTGAATTTTATTCCAAGGTGGGATTTCAAATGATATTTGAATCACAGGTGATCAAGCACTACTAGGAAAAGTGATTTGCTTAATCATAGAGGGTTACTATAGCATGACACTGGGGGTGTTACAAATCTCCTCCACTACAAGAAATCTCGTCCCGAGATTTAAGAGGTGGAGTAAGGAGAGAAGAGTTAGTTATGAAATTCTAACGAATGTTCCTTTTCGTGTTGCTCTCATCGAAGAGTTTGATCCTTAACATTGATGTCTTCAATTCGCTGCATCAGGGCATCATGATGGAGTCCTCATCCTTTCTTCAGAAATTCCATCGTACTTACGAATAGGGTATAAGGGGAAAACTATAAGGACAGATGTCTGAAAGGATTGGCATCCGGTAATTATCTCAAGGAAGGAGATTTTAGAAGCACCAGGAAACAAATTGAGAGTGATATAAGGAGGTTCAACAAGTTTCAACCAGGTAGGTATCAAGCTGATGCCTATAACAGGTGATGAAGGGGTTCAGAGCAATGAGGAATGATGTTGCCTCTGATACCGGAGTGAATCATGGTGAGGAAGTTAGCTCGTGAATTACATACGAAGCCAACTGCAAGGAATATTTTGGAATCAAGGTTGTACAAGAGAGTCGAGTTTCGATCCTGTGGAACTGTGGGTTATGGGACCAGCTTGTGTGTTCAGAGTAGGAAGAGTGGCCACATCTTGCACGGATATGATAGCAAGGCATGTCATAGGATAGCCTATCAGTTATGTTGGCATGAATGTTGGTACCAAGGGCGAGGATGAAGACAACCCGTTTCGTGCTCGTTAGAACGAGGCGGACCATTAGGCAAAGTTCTAATCCATCGGTGGTTACCAGAAGGTCTTCAACAATAGTAACTTGGTCTTACTGGCAGAGTTGTACACCGAGGTGTTTGCATAAGCAGTAAAATATTACTGCTTAGCTCATATAGATCACAAGGAAGGTCAAACAAAACAATGGAAAGGAAAATGTGAGTATCAGATTAAACAAAACAATGGAAAGGAAAATGTGTTTATACCCAGGTATCAAGAGTATATCTTTCACAAGGAAACGCCGAGCATGATATTACTCCAAGTATGTAACCACTTAGAAAAAGGGGCAAGGAATTTGATGAGGTTTACCCATACAACGGTGTTTGGATAATTGATCAAGAAAATTTAGCATTTGTGCTTCCAATGTTCTTGTTGATGTTTGGGTACCACAATCATGCTTTGAGATAGCATTGACGTGGTCATCAGGTAAAGTTCAGACTTTGGATACACAAAGGATCCATCGGAAACAACTTATAAAATAAGTCATACAAATTCAGCATGGAAAAGATGAGGATGTGGCCCATGGGCTCAACAACAATTCATCGAGGGGGGCAAGGATGGTATTTCTCATCATGAATGCGATTGATAACCTGGAAGAGCTTAGAATGTTGACGATGATCATGACATATTTGTGGAGAGGTTCCATGAATATGTAATCGATCGGCGATGACATCAAGTCAAAGGAATGATGAAGCGAAAGGTTATAGGAACAACAGATACGACACCAACCCGGAATCAAGCTTCCTATTCAAGGCGAAATGATATGACAAAGAAGATCAACGTAAGCTTATCTCATCGTCGAAATTTTTGCTCCGGGAAGGAGAACTAGGTAGCTCAGTTAAAATTAGTACGATAGTGATGTGCTGATCAAGCTAGGAATGACGTAATGAAGTATTAAACTTCCCAGCAACAGATTACTAGGAATACTGAATCACAGTGTGGATTTGATTCACTATTCGGTGTTCTTAGTTGATGACAATCCATAACCTGTGGAGTGACTACGACAGGGAAATGTATTACTTCATCAAAAGTTCATAAGATGTAGTGCAATGGCATGATATCCTCGAGATACCAGAGGGCAATACTCGAAGGCAGAGGAGAATCGAGGTTGGGTAGGCGTATTGATGTGCAGAAGACAAGTACTTTAACTCGTCTGAGAAATGGAATCAAAGGAGAACACTCATGGTCGGAACCACGGTTGCAAAGGACCAAATCCTAGAAATAAGATGAACTTATACCAAGGAGATAATTAATTCTAAGAGAGGCTTCCATGATAAGATCTACATCATGTCCATGGGCATGAACACGAAGTTCAAGGTCGATTCCCACTTCACCAACGCTTAACCTTTAACTCACATCTCGTTTTTGAAGAAGTTGTAAAGTTGAAATTTTATTTGGCGTAACAATAGAAGAGTATGACTCATGATAACTCTCGGGTTCACACGAACTAGGGAAGGCATAGGTCCAACCCATAGGGACATCTTAGGAACATATATACCATAAACTTCAAGAGTAAAAGACACAACTTCGAAGATAGTGCATGGTTGACAAAGCAGATGATACAATTAACCAAAGGCAGTATATGTCCGAGGAAAGCCTCACAAGGTTATTGAATATGAAGGACGCTGTCGGATAAAACCCAACAAAGGATCTGGTGGTGGTACCCAACCAGAAGAAGAAAGAATGCAAGGAGATCAGATTATAGAAATTTCGGGATAATTCCAAAGCTTAAACACAAAGGAATTACGATATCCAGATCGGTGTATCAAAATCAGATGCTCTGATTAAGTATGAGTAAGTGGGCAATCAATCAAGGTTTGATTTGCCGAGAACCATCTCATGTCTAGAATCACGTTTGAGTTGGAATGACAGTTTACAAGGAACACCTGATGATTGTGTGCATTCACACACATGTTGAATGAATAGGGTAAGGACGACAATTGCAAAGGATTTTAAGGAATATTGCTAGACATATGGACTTAACCAAAATGCAAGCAGGTAAGGAAGAACAAGAGAAATAGGCTTCTAAGGACTTTCGGAAGATCGAATGGTATTTCGAAGACTTTTGTGAAATACATTAATCAACTGGGGATGAGCCGATACTTGATAAGTGCGAGAAATTATCCGTAGGGGTATTCGGGTGGCAAAGAACTGCAAGGCAGTAGGCACATAGTATTGTCGGAGTAATAGAGAGAATTTTGGGGCATCTTGTAATAACAAGATCAATTGGGGATAAAAGTAAGAACGCAAGGTGTATGTATTTGTCCATAGGGATATTTCGGTGGTAGGGAATTGCAAAAGCAACGGGAACAAAGTCTTGAGACAACATCGTAGAGTATCTTCGGAATCTTTCGGTGTACCAAGCAATCATCTGGAGTGAGGGGAACTCTAGGAGGAAGTTACGAGAACCTAGAGTTAGAGTTACCAAAATCATTTAACACCAATAGAAGAGAGATCAGAGACCTGGAGTAAAGGTTGAGGAGTAAATGATCCTAATACCACCTGATGGCGACGTGGGCCCGTAAGCCGCACAACCATGTTAGTAAAAGTTTTGTAATGACTAGACTCAACTTTGGCCAATAAGTTGGAAAGGGGGCTACCTACAGGTAGTTGGCTCTGTTACCAACTTGTGACGCCCCCGATTCAATCGTACACTAATCATACATGCAAATGCGTATGATCAAGATCAGTGACTCATGCGAAGATATCACAACACAACTCTAGACACAAAGTGAAATAATACAAGCTTTATATTACGAGCCAGGAGCCTTGAGGGCTCGAATACATAAGTTGGAATACAAACGAGTCAGCGGAAGCAACAATATCTGAGCACCCCCATGAAAAGAGGTGAAGGGAGACAAGGGCGCCTGGTGGGCTGGGTCATACTGGGCCTTAGGCCAGAGGCCAGGTAGGCCCTTTCTCTTTTCTGATTTTCTGCTTTTTTCTTTTTATTTAAAACAGAGACAGCTAGGGAAAGGTTTGGGCTACCAAAAGACTTTGGAAAAATGTGGGACTAGGCCTCTTAAATTATTTGTAGTATTTGGCACCGCCACAAAAAGTTTCATGGCATTTGGACTTTGTTTGCTACTGATATTCTACGAAGTAAAAAACAAGCACAAAACAGCAACTTTCACTAGGCACTATGTCATGCACTATGTCCTTTTGTGCAAGGACGAGGCACCAAAAGCTAACACCTATCACAATCTTACTTTAGTGTTGTCTTCTCTATTGCGGGAATTCCAAGATGTTTTCCCCGACGAGCTACCTCTGGGTCTACCTCCTCTAGGAGGCATCGAGAACCGAATCGACCTCATCCCCGGAGCTCCACTTCCAAGCAAGGCTCCATACCGCGTCAACCTCGAGGAAACCAAGGAGATCCAATGGCAAGTACAACAACTCATCAACAATAGCCATGTTCGAGGAAGTTTGAGCCCTTGTGTCGTCCTGGTTATCCTTGTTCCCAAGAAAGATGGTACATTTCGCATGTGTTCCGATTTCTGTCCTATCAATGTTATTACCGTGTGTTATTGTTACCCCATACCACACCTACATGATATGCTTGATGAGCTTAGCGGATCCACAATTTTCTCTAAGATTGATCTTAAGAGTGGCTACTATCAAATACGCATCCAAGAAGGTGATGAATGGAAAACCGCATTTAAGACCAAATTTGGCTTATATGAATGGCTTGTTATGCTAATGGGTTTATTCGAAGCACCCGGTACTTTCATGCGACTCATGCATTTTGTTTTTCTACCTTATATTGGAGTATTTGTTGTGGTCTACTTTGATGATATTCTTGTGTTTAGCAAATCTCTCAAAGATCATGTCACCCACCTTAAGTCTGTGCTACAAACTCTTAGAAAAGAGTACCTTTTTGCTAATATGGAAAAATGCCTTTTCGGGGTTGACAAGCTTGTTTTCTTCGGTTTCATTGTGTCTTCTAAGGGTGTTCATGTTGATGAATCTAAGATCAATGCTATTAATAATTGGCCTCAACCAACCAACTTGCAACAAGTGCGTAGCTTCCTTGGTTTAGCCGGTTTCTACCGTAGATTTGTGAAGGACTTTAGCACCATTGCTTCACCTTTGCATGCTTTGAGAAAGAAGAATGCACCTTTTGTTTGGGGACCATCCCAAGATACCGCATTCAATGAGCTTAAGAATTTGCTTACTCATGCTCCCGTGCTTGCCTTACCCAACTTCGACAAACCCTTAGAGATTCATTGTGATGCTAGTGGTAATGGCAAAGGAGGTGTGTTAACGCAAGAGAAGCACCCCATAGCTTACTTTAGTGAAAAACTTTCCAGAGCGCAACTCAATTACCCCATCTATGACAAAGAGCTATATGCTTTAGTGCGAGTTTTGCATGAATGGGAACATTATCTTCGCCCTCATGAATTTGTCATCCATACCGACCATGAAATGCTTAAATACCTTAAGGGTCAATCTAAGTTGAACAAGTGTCATGCTAAGTGGAGCGAATTCATTGAGTCATTTCCTTATATCATCAAGTACATTAAAGGTAAGGAAAATGTTGTGGCGGACGCTCTTTCCCGCATATGCATGCTTGTTACTCAACTTGAATTGGGTGTCATTGGCTTTGAGCACATAAAAGACTTGTATGTGCATGCTCCTAATTTTGCTATTCCTTATGCCAAATGTTTGACGCATACATCTTGGGAACGCTATTACATCAAAGATGGTTATCTTATGAGAGCTAACAAACTATGCATCCCCGAGTCTTCTCTTCGTTTGTTGCTTTTGCAAGAATCTCATGGAGGAGGACTAATGGGACACTTTGGAAGCGACAAGACATTTGCTACGCTCTCCAAGAACTAATTTTGGCCCAAGATGTTCCGTGACATCAACCGCTTGACCAACCGATGCTCACCATGTCGCAAAGCTAAGTCTAAAGCTCAATCCCATGGTCTCTATATGCCTCTTCCAATTCCCTATCAACCATAGGAAGATATTAGCATGGATTTTGTGCTTGGTTTGCCTAGAAGTAGAAATGGAAAGGATTCAGTGTTTGTTGTTGTGGACTGATTCTCTAAGATGGCTCATTTCATTCCTTGCAACAAGATAGACGATTCTTCACATGTTGCCAATCTCTTTTGTAGGGAAATATTGCGCCTCCATGGATTACCAAAGACGATAGTCTCGGACCATGACATCAAGTTCCTAAGCAACTTTTGGAAACCCTTATGCGCCAAGCTCGGAATCAAGCTTCTATTCTCCATGGCATACCATCCACAAACCGACGGCCAAACGAAGGTGACCAACCGCACACTCTCCGCTCTACTTCGCGTGCTAATCAAGAAGAACATCAAGGAGTGGGAGGAGTGTCTACCGATCCCGAAGTACGCCTACAACCGAGCAAGACACTCGACTACCGGCAAGTCCCCCTTCGATGTCGTCTACGATTTCAACCGATTGTCCCCATTGGACATTCTTCCTCTACAACTACAAGAGTGCATCAATATAGATGTGAGTACCCGAGTGAACTATCTCAAGAAGATACATGAAGACACAAGGCACACCATCGAGCACCAAGTACAATGACTCGCGACCAAGCTCAACGTCAACAAGCATCCCATGATATTCAACATTGGAGATCTTGTGTGGCTATACCTTCGCAAGGACCACTTCCCCAATGAACGCAAGTCCAAACTTCTACCATGAGTGGATGGACCCTTCAAGGTGCTTGCACGCTACAACAACAATGCTTACAAGATTGACCTCCCGCACGACAAGTACAACGTGAGCGACGTCTTCAACGTCAAGGATCTCTCGCCCTACCATGGTGATGAAGATTTAGATCCGAGGTTAGATATTTCCCAAGGGAGGGGAGATGATGCGGAGCATCCCAAGGTCATCCCCATGGACCTACCTATGCCTCCCACGACAACACTTGGATCAATGACAAGAGCACGAGCAAGGGTTATCGAAGATAAGGTGAACTCGCTCCTTTCCGAACTACCACTTTCTATGCATGAGACATGGCTGCTACCTCAAGCGGAAACAGTATGTGTGATCAGGTACTTGGAGGAGATCCATGGAGCAAATACATCCAATGGACAAGACGGCGAGGACATCGAGTGCCAAGGACGAGAAGAAGGGATGCCACGAAAGCTACAACCATCGGACGACCGGTCGGGATCGGACGTCCAGCACCTGAAGCCCCAGTCGGGTTACAGCGAGCGGACGACCGACCGGGACCGGACGACCGGCATCTCCGCACCCAAACCAAACGAGCAGGCGTCTGACGCCACCGGACGACCGGCCACTTCCAGAAATCTGGTACCTCAGCTACCGGACGTTCGGCCGCCCATGATGTAACACCCACGATGCAGCTATATCTCCCACGTGTTGAGGCACGACTTAGAGGCATAACCGCATGGTGGTTTTGTTGCAAGAGGGGTAATCTTCACACAATCCCATGTACTGAATAAGAAAGGGATAAATAGTTGGCTTACAATCGCCACTTCACACAAATAACAAGTTAAACATACATCATCTAGAGTACAATCAAGGTCCGACTACGGAACCAAAATAAAAGAAGACAACCCCAAATGCTAGATCCCCGATCGTCCCAACAGGGCACCACTACTGATAAACCAGAAAAGAGACAAAACAACGATCAAGATCTTCATCGAGCTCCCACTTGAGCTCGGTTATGTCACCTGCACTGCTATCATCAGCACCTGCAACTGTTTTGGATGCATCTGTGAGCCACGGGGACTCAGCAATCTCACACCCGCGAGATCAAAACTATTTAAGCTTATGGGTAGGGTAAGGTAATGAGGTGGAGCTGCAACAAGCGCTAAGGAATTATGGTGGCTAACATACACAAAAAGAGTAAGATGAGAAGCTACACAACGGTTGTGAAACTAAAGTGATCAAGAAGTGATCCTGACACTACTTACGTTCAAGCATAACACAAGACCGTGTTCACTTCCCGGACTCCGCCGAAAAGAGACCATCACGGCTACACACATGGTTGATTCATTTTAATTAAGTCAAGTGTCAAGTTCTCTATAACCGGATATTAACAAATTGCCATCTGCCACATAACCGCGGGCACGACTCTCGAAAGTTTATACCCTGTAGGGGTGTCCCAACTTAGACCATCACAAGCTCTCACGATCAATGAAGGATATTCCTTCTCCCGGAACAACCCGATCAGACTCAAAATCTCGGTTACAAGACATTTCGACAATGGTAAAACAAGACCAGCAAGACCGCCCGAATGTGCCGACAAATCCCGATAGGAGCTGCACATATCTCATTCTCAGGGCACACCGGATGAACACTACGTACGACAACCGAAGATACCCCAAGTTGCCTAGGGGCGGCACCGCAAGTGGCTCTGTTTTGGACCAACACTCAGAGGAGCACTGGCCCAGGGGGTTAAAATAAAGATGACCCTCGAGAGTGCGACTCCCAAGGGAAAAGTAATAGGTGGTGGTGGCAATTTTTAAAACCAAGGTTGGGCCTTGCTAGAGGAGTTTTATTCAAACCGAACTGTCAAGGCGGTCCCATAACCCCAACCGTGTAAGGAACGCAAAATCAAGGAACATAACACCGGTATGACGGAAACTAGGGCGGCAAGAGTGGAAAAAAACACCAGTCATAAGGACAAGCCTTCCACCCTTTACAAGGTATATATATGCATTAATTAAAATAAGAGATATTATGATATCCCAACCTATCCATGTTCCAATATGGAACAACCTGCAAGACACCTGAACTAGCAACACTATAAGAGGGGCTGAGCAAAAGCGGTAACTTAGCCAAACAATGGCTTGCTAGGAAAGTGGGTTAGAGGCTTGACATGGCAATATGGGAGGAATTATATAACAAGTGGTAGGTAGCGCGACATAGCGATAGAACAAACAACTAGCAAGCAAAGATAGAAGTGATATCAAGGGTATGGTCATCTTGCCTGAAATCCTGCAAGGAAGAAGAATGAGTCCATGAAGAAGACAAACGGACGTAGTCGAATGGATCCTCACAAGCGTGACGTTGCCGGAACTAACAAGAAGAGGCAACACCGGAAAGGAGCAAACAACATGGTAAACCAACCAGCATGAACATGGCATGATGCACAATCAAGTATGATACATGTCCAGTTTAAAGAGGCATGACATGGCAAAGTGCAACAAACAATACTACAAATTAAGTGGAGCTCAATATGCAATGAGTTGCATATTGACGAAACACCACATTCCATTATTTAGTTTCACTCCCGTTTATGCTACCCAACAATATTAAATGTTATTAAACATGGAAAGGGGGTGAAGCATATGAAAACTACCTATCTGGACAAGTTTAAATAAGGCCGAAACAACAAACAACAATTCCGGAAAAGCCCCACGCGCATATTTTGAATTTGGTACTGTTCTACCCTAAACCATATTTTTGAGTTGTTAAATATGCAAGATGAGTGCACCATGTTAAACTAGGTATTTTTCTACCCCATTGACATATAAAGTTTATTAAATTCTGAGCTACGATAATTTAGTTATGAATTAAATCATTTTAACAAGTAATTTATGCAAATTTAAATAAACATCAAGTTTAAATGTTTTTAACATGGATGAAAGTTGGATATTATGAAACTAGATGGAATTCTAGGCATTTTACATATATGAAGTTTTTACATGTGATGCACGGTTTGTGAGATATGGTATGCATGAACATGGAGGGGTCTTCTTCAAATATGTCATACTCCTGGATAATAGCTAAATTGTTTCACGAGAAAAAAACACGATTCAAGCCGAATCTGCTGGCCCAACAAAGAGAAGGGGGCTATGGGGACTGCTCACATTGGTCCTTGAGGCATGTGCGTGGCTAGGGCGAAGAGGAGCCGTGCCTTGGCCTGAACTGGAGGCGAGTTGCCTAGGCGTGGTCAAAGCAAGGCGAGGCGAGGCGAACGAGCTGCTGCTCGTTACTAAAGAACGGCAGCAGCAACAGGTTCAGGCGATGGATGGCGGGAAAGGTTGCCGGTGACTTGGGACTTGGGCGTGACGCTGGAGAGGAGGCAGGCTACGAACGCAGCAGGAAGTGGGGCCCACAGGCTGACATGGCGTAGATGCGGTCAACGCAGGCGGATGATGCGGCTGGCCGAGGAGTAGTTCATCCCCTCGCCCGATGTAGGAGGCAGCAGGCACGAAGTAGGGGAGCAGCAGAGGGACTTGGCACGGCGTCTTGGGGCTCCGGCGAGCTGAGAAGTCTGGCAACGACGGGGGTGGTCGGGACCCGACGAATTCGTGGTGGTGCTCCATGAGGAAGCCCATGGCAGTGGACGCGGTTGATCTGCGGTGAGGCTTGCAAGACAAGGGAGGCAGGGGCGCGCGTGTGTGCGAAGCAGAAGAAAGGACGGACGTCGGCGGTCGGACGGAACCTGAGGCGTCATATCACCGCGGAGACGAGGTGGCCAGAGTTGGAGCTCCGTGGCGGCAGTGGATCTACAGAAACGGCGGCGTCGCAACACAAATCAGAGAGAGATGAGATGAGGGGACCGGAGGAAGGAGAGAAAGGGAACCAGGGCGGCGCTCAACTGAGATGGTGACGGTGGATATGCTCGGGACCCTCCTAGTCCAGATCGAGCGAGGCAGGAGGGCTCGGGCTGCAGCCAGGGCGCAGGAAGCTCCTGTATAGACAAGACAGGGAGAGAGATGGTGTGAGCGAGAGAGAGATAGAGGAAAAGGAGGATGGAAAGGAAAATAGAGGAGAGGGACGCGACGGTCCTGCTGGTTGCCGGCGAGGAGCGGCTCGGGAGGCCTTGGGCAGGAGGAGCGGGGCTGGCTGATCTGGTTGGTGGGATGGATCGATGGCGAGAAGTGGCTGGCGCTGGTTGGCTCCGGTTGAATCGGGAGGAAATCCCAAGGAGGAAGGAGGTTGGTCGGGTGGCTCGAATGGATCGGGCAAGATCCCGAGGATGGAGGAGGCAGTGAGCGGCGGCGACGGGGAGGATTTGATGGATTGGACTGCTAGGTCTAGGTTAGACTGTTTATATAGCAAGTGGGTTTTGGTTAGGGGTTAATCGGATGGTCAATAGAAATAGGCCAGGGGTTCCAAAAGACAAACCGAAGATATTTTAGGGGTGTTTGGAGATGATCCAAATCCAACGGTGATGATTGAGCGGGTCGGGTTCGGGGAAGTTTCGGACACGCGCGAGGGGTCTATGCATTGAGCAAATAGATTAAGCGGCAAGACAAAAGGGACTCGAAAAAACCCGGTTGGTGTCGTAACGGTCAACGAGGCAAGGGGGAACGAGGCAACTACAAGTAGATGCAACTTTTGAAAACATGCGGATGCAATGCTCGTGATGCGATGATGAATGCAACAAACAAATAAAACACAACTGACACGCAAAACATGGAAGGCATCTGGAGCGTCGGTCTTGGGGCGTCACAACTCTCCTCCACTTACAAGAGATCTCGTCCTGAGATCTAGGGATAGCACCGGAGAGAAGCAAAAGAGGAAGAGGTAAAACAAAGTTGCTTCTTGGATGAACGAGTGAAACCACGAACCTTGCGAGGTTGAACAAATTGAAAGAAAGAATACAACAAAGATGAACAAAGTTTAAAACACTCCATTAGGAAAGAGGAACAAGGAACCTTACTAGAACCTTGTAGGTTGAAAGACATAAGAAAAGGGTTGCAATGGACAAGAAGTACATGCAAGCACTCCGGTTAAAACGATATGTACAAGGAACGATAAAGATCAATTATGACAACGCTCCGGTTAAAACAAGATAGAGAAGGAATAAGAATGATATAATTTGGACAACACTCCGACTGTAATTGGAAGGAATTAAACATGAACTTGACAAGATGAGAGGATACTTGATGAAATAAACAACACACTCCCTCCGAAACTATTGAAAGAATGGCACAATGGGTAAGAAAGATTTCAAACAGCACTCCGGTTGAGAAGGAAGGCAAAACTTGACAGAATGGGAAGAACTTGAAAAGAGGGCATGACACTCTGGTTGGAAATGGATAAGCATGAAAAAAACACGGTCCTCACAATCCGAGATGATGAGTGAAGAGAGCAACATCACAATGCCTCCGAAAGGAAGAATAGAAGATATATCATTGGAATCATAGAATGGAGAAGAAAAGGTCAGCTTCTGCCACCAGTGAACTAGGAAACACCCTCCCAAGAAGGTTAAAACAGAGTTGTTGGAAAAACCAATAACGAAACGAATAAGCTTGTAGTGGGCTTATGGAAAACATCTCAAAAATGAGATGAAAAATTCTGCCACTGAAAACAATGATTGATTAGAACAAAGAAGAGATGAAAAACTTCTTCACCGAGATAGGAAGGAGAAGATTGGATCATTGATAAGCACCACAATTGCCACCATCCTTAGGGTAGGATTTAGGTGAAATATAACCCAAGATAACTCCAGTGAAGAGGTTGACGGGTTGCAAAGCATCTCCTGAATGAAGAGAAAATGATGGGTTTAAAATATCTCATTCTTAACAACTTGCGAATCATGAAACACGAAAGAAATTGTCAAGAATGGCATAACACCACCTCAAAAGATAAGGTAGAAAGAATTGCATTACGGAATGCAAGATGAAGAATACTTGAACTCCTCAAAACAAAACATGTGTTGATCACCATGTTTATTTTTGAGCATAGCTTGGCGGATCAAAACTTCGAGAGAAATATTGAAGAACAATTGAAGAATGAAAAGAATCCTTGACGAACCACCATGTAGAACCTCCATGAAGAACTCTGGTAATAAAAGGATTATAAAAAGAAAGAGAAGTTGAGAACATAAGGTGAAGCCTTGCGATGATTTAGATGGATCTTCGCGACGAGATAATGCGGAAAACTTGGAACTCCAGAAAAGAAAAGATGAAGCATCTCGAACCGCGAAATGTGACATGATGAACACTCTAGAAATAAGAAAGTAGATCACTTGGATGAAACAATAATAAGAATTATGTTATGTGTATCCTTCATCAATTTAGATTGATGACAAGCAACGGATTTGGCATACTACTTATTCTCGTAGAAAGGATTAAGAGAGATATAGCATAAACTTGGTAAGGTCTTCAAAGAACCACCGGTAGGACTTGAAAGAGCAAATGGATTGATATGATAACAAGAGGAAAGGAATCTTGAACGAACCACCATAAGAACTGAAAATGAACAAAGGAAAAAGCATGAATCACCAGGAAGAATTGTAAATTGAACAAAGATACTTGAGAGTTTTTAGATACAAGTGAACGAAGAGATCATGAGCTAATTAGAGAATACTTGAACGATGCACCGGAAGAATACAAGAACGAGAGCTGAAAGCTGAGAATGAATAAATCTTCTGAAATGATGGCCTTCGAAGAATCAAACTGAAAAGACTCTTGAATTTCTCCGGATGGGTGAAAAGAATTCTCACAATCGAAAACAATTATGAGAGGATGGCATCAAGATAGAACCATGAATCTCCAACAGAGCAGATATGATTGAAGCGAAACTCTTCTTCGGTCTTCAAATCCAAGAATGACGACGAGAAACACCATCAAGAATTGTTGGGGCACTCCGGAATGAAGAATAGAAAGGTTGAGCGAAAGATGAAAACAATTTTAACCAATCTTGGAGAAGGCATATGACTGATGGAATCCATTCTTACATCACACTTTAAAAGAATTAGAGAAAGGTATTTCCTGAAAATTAGAAGAGCCGGGTAAGATCCTGGGAAAAGACCTGTGGGTTAGGGCCCACTCAAAAGAAACACCATTGAAAAGATTGCTTGAAAAGAGAGATTGCCCTGGTTGAATTAACTGGCTTGAATGAGATAACAATCTCGAAATAGGTTGAACGGATTAAGAATTGAATCATGAATCTTCGAAGATATCTTCAGCACTCCAGAACAAATGAATAGCTTGTGGTGAATAATTAATTGGTGCACCAGAATGAGAAAGAATTTCAAATAAGGAAAGAGATATGATCAATACCGAAAGCTTGTATTGAATCCACCGGAAAAGGAAAAGAATGATGAACTTGAAGCTCTGTTAGAATCTTCCTGAGAATCACCGAATAAGAACATTGACGGAAAAGAAAAGAGAGACTTTCCTTCAATAAAAAGGATACTTGATTAAGAAATCTGACTCCTTGAAGAAACAGGGTGGGAGGGCGAAAAAAAACAGAGACAACTTGGGACGGATGAAACAAACACCGTTGAGAAAACTGAGATTTGATCTTGCAAATGGGAAAAATGATAGGATCATCTTGAAGAGAATCACACTAGTTGGAAAGAATTTACATGAAAATCTCGATGATCAAAAAGGATTAGCACTCCCATAGAAATATGAGAACAGCGTTTAGAAAAGGGATGGAATCAACACTTGACATCGAAGCAACTTGAATACCACAAATAAAAGAAAACAAAGGATTGACTTGCAGCATAAGCTGGAAACAAACATATGATAGATCCCATATCGTATCATGTGTCTGTTGAAAGGAATTCCTACGTGATACTTGAATTCCCACCTAAAAACTCCTGAAACTTTCTGGTTGTGCAATCTGGTATTGGGGATATAGGGGAAGCATAATATCTCACCCAAACTAACAATCCCTACATCCAACTATATCCATCCGTCAACACATAACCAAGAAAACTCCGGAAATCATGTACCTCAACCTTCGAAAAGCATCCGTTATACGAGCTATGGCAATACTCCCGAACTCCCGCACCAGTACTGGGTGGCATCAAGGTTATCTCACCACTAACTGTACAAATGAGATTTCCGATGTCGGCGAACTCAGGTATTCCAGAACAGCAATGATAAAATTATGGCGACAACACCTCAGAGCTCAACTCCCTGGGACACTACCACAACCCCTAAATGTCAGGAGGCACCAAGAACAATGTTCTCGTCACAAGAATATCGGAACAATTCCAAGATATCCACGTGTTCCTAAAAAAATTCGTGAAATTTGAGGAGAGGAAAGACAAAACTTCTACGTCAGGAGGCCTCACCAGAGGGACGAAGGGACCGAGGAGTAAAAAGAATCCTACTCTCCGATATATATAATCCTAAGACTAAAAACAGTTTGTTCTAGACTCAACAACGTCAGCGATTCGATCAAGCAGGGGGCTCCTCAGTCAGGGATGGCTCTGATTACCAACTTGTAACACCCACGATGCGGCTATATCTCCCACGTGTTGAGGCATGACTTAGAGGCATAACCGCATGGTGGTTTTGTTGCAAGAGGGGTAATCTTCACACAATCCCATGTACTGAATAAGAAAGGGATAAATAGTTGGCTTACAATCGCCACTTCACACAAATAACAAGTTAAACATACATCATCTAGAGTACAATCAAGGTCCGACTACGGAATCAAAATAAAAGAAGACAACCCCAAATGCTAGATCCCCGATCGTCCCAACAGGGCACCACTACTGATAAACCAGAAAAGAGACAAAACAACGATCAAGATCTTCATCGAGCTCCCACTTGAGCTCGGTTATGTCACCTGCACTGCTATCATCAGCACCTGCAACTGTTTTGGATGTATCTGTGAGCCACGGGGACTCAGCAATCTCACATAAATAACAAGTTAAACATACATCATCCAGAGTACAATAAAGATCCGACTACAGAACGAAAATAAAAGAAGACAACCCCAAATGCTAGATCCCCGATCGTCTCAACTGGGCACCACTACTCAACTAGAAAAGAGATAAAACAATTATCAAGATCTTCATTGAGCTCCCACTTGAGCTCGGTTGCATCACCTGCACTGGTATCATCGGCACCTGTAACTATTTTGGAAGTATCCGTGAGCCACGGGGACTCAGCAATCTCACACGCGCGAGATCAAGCCTATTTAAGCTTATGGGTAGGGTAAGGTAATGAGGTGGAGCTGCAGCAAGCGCTAAGCAAATATGGTGGATAACATACATAAAAAGAGTAAGATGAGAAGCTACGCAACGTTCATGAAACTAGAGTGATGAAGAAGTGATCCTGAAACTACTTACGTTCAAGCATAACACAATACCGTGTTCAGTTCCCGGACTCCGCCGAAAAGAGACCATCACGGCTACACACGCGGTTGATTCATTTTAATTAAGTCAAGTGTGAAGTTCTCTATAATCGGATATTAACAAATTCCCATCTGCCACATAACCGCGGGCATGACTCTCGAAAGTTTATACCCTACAGGGGTGTCCCAACTTAGCCCATCACAAGCTCTCACGATCAACGAAAGATATTCCTTCTCCCAGAACAACCTGATCAGACTCGGAATCCCGGTTACAAGACATTTCGAGAATGGTAAAACAAGACCAGCAAGACCACCCGAATGTGCCGACAAATCCCGATAGGAGTTGCACATATCTCGTTCTCATGGCACACCGGATGAACACTACGTACGGCAACCGAAGATACCCCAAGTTGCCTAGGGGCAGCACCGCAAGTGGCTCTGTTTTGGACCAACACTTAGAAAAGTACTGGCCGGGGGGGTTAAAATAAAGATGACCCTCGAGAGTGCGACTCCCAAGGGAAAAGTAATAGGTGGTGGTGGAAAATGTTAAAACCAAGGTTTGGCCTTTCTGGACGAGTTTTATTCAAAGCGAACTGTCAAGGGGGTCCCATAACCCCAACTACGTAAGGAACGCAAAATCAAGGAACATAACACCGGTATGACGGAAATTAGGGCGGCAAGAGTGGAACAAAACACCAGGCATAAGTCCAAGCCTTCCACCCTTTACCAAGTATATAGATGCATTAATTAAAATAAGAGATATTATGATATCCCAACCTATCCATGTTCCAGCATGGAACAACCTGCAAGACACCTACAACTAGCAACGCTATAAGAGGGGCTGAGCAAAAGCGGTAACTTAGCCAAACAACGGTTTGCTAGGAAGGTGGGTTAGAGGCTTGACATGGCAATATGGAAGGCATTATATAACAAGTGGTAGGTAGCGCGACATAGCAATAGAAGGAACAAATAGCAAGCAAAGATAGAAGTGATATGGAGGGTATGGTCATCTTGCGTGAAATCCAGCAAGGAAGAAGAACGAGTCCATGAAGAAGATAAACGGACGTAGTCGAACGGATCCTCACAAGCGCGACGTTACCGGAACTAACAAGAAGAAGCAACACTGGAAAGGAGCAAACAACATGGTAAACCAACAAACATGAACATGGCATGATGCACAATCTAGTATGATGCATGTCCGATTTAAAGAGGCATGGCATGGCAAAGTGCAACAAACAATACTACAAATTAAGTGGAGCTCAATATGCAACGAGTTGCATATTGACGAAACACCACATTCCATTATTTAGTTCACTCCCTTTTATGCTACCCAACAATATTAAATGTTATTAAACATGGCAAGGGGTAAGCATATGAAAACTACCTATCTAGACAAGTTTAAATGAGGCCGGAACAACAAACAACAATTCTGGAAAATCCCCATGTGCATATTTTGAATTTGGTACTGTTCTGCCCTAAACCATATTTTCAGAGTTGTTAAACATGCAAGATGAGTGCACCATGTTAAACTAGGCATTTTTCTACCCCATTTACATATAAAGTTTATTAAATTCTGAGCTACGGTTATTTAGTTATGAATTGAATCATTTTAAGAAGTCATTTATGCAAATTTAAATAAACAACAAGTTTAAATGTTTTTAACATGGATGAAAGTTGGATATTATGAAACTAGATGAAATTCTAGGCATTTTACATATATGAAGTTTTTACATGTGATGCACGGTTTCTGAGATATCATATGCATGAACATGGAGGGGTCTTCTGCAAATCTGTCAAACTCCTGGATAATAGCTAAATCGTTCCGCGAGAAAAAAACATGATTCGGGCCAAATCTGCTGGCCCAACAGAGAGAAGGGGCTATGGGGACTGCTCACATTGGGCCTTGAGGCCTGTGTGTGGCTAGGGCGAAGAGGAGCTGGGCCATGGCCAGATCTCGAGGTGAGCTGGCCCAGGCGTGGTCAAAGCGAGGTGAGGCGAACGAGTTGCTGCTCATTACTAAAGAACAACGGCAGCAACGAGTTCAGGCGACGGACGGTGGGAACGGCTGCCAGCGACGTGGGACTTGGGTGCGACGCTGGAGAGGAGGCAGGCTGTGGATGGGCAGGAGGTGGGGCCCATAGGCTGACATGGCGCACACACGGTCAACGCAGGCGAACGACGCAGCTGGCCGAGGAGGAGTTCGTCCCCTCACCCGATGTAGGAGGCAACAGGCGCGAAGCAGGGGCACAGCAGAGGGACTTGGCGCGGGGTCTTGGGGCTCCGGCGTGCTGAGAAGTCCGGCAACGATGGGGATGGTCGGGACCCGACAGATTCATGAAGGTGCGGTGGTGGTGCTCCATGAGGAAGCCCATGGCGGCGGACGCGATTGATCCCCGACGAGGCTTGCAAGACGAGGGAGGCAGGGGCACACGTGTGTGCAAAGCAGAAGCGAGGACGGGACGCCGGCGGTTAGACGGAACCCCATGCGTCAGATCACCATGGGGACGAGGTGGCCGGAGTTGGAGCTCCATGGCGGCAGTGGCTCTGCAGAAACGGCGGCGTCGCAACACAAATCAGAGAGAGAGATGAGATGAGGGGACCGGAGGAAGGAGAGAAAGGGAACCAGGCGGCGCTCAACTGAGACAACGACGGTGGAGATGCTCGGGACCCTCCTGGTCCAGATCGAGCGAGGAAGGAGGACTCGGGCTACAGCCATGGCGCGGGAAGCTCCTGTACAGACAAGACAGGGAGGCGCAGAGGCACGACCCATTTACTCGGGTGGACTCGGGTCGTGGCCTTCAAGGCAGCCGCGCCCCACGATCACGGGGTGGGGAGCGGCCGCTTCGCTTGTCCCTTCAATGCTGCTTGCTCGCCATGTGTCCCTCATGCAGGTGGCAGGAGGTGAAGGTGGGAAACCGGGCCGTCGCTGATTGGGGCAGCGGGACGGTTTTGATTCCCTGAGCCCCCGATGACCGGATTGGTTGAGTGGGGCAGCCGAGCCCCGACTCTGCCCCTTTATAAGGAGGGGAGGGGGCGGAATTCCACATTCTTCCATCATCCGTCTCCTTCCACCTCCGCTTCTTCCTTCCATCCGCCATGGCGAGAGGAAGCGCTGGCCCTTCGACAGTGGCGGCGAGGGTCGCTGCCCACCAGCGCGTTCCTCCTTCCCAAGAGCTCATGGCGACGGAACCGGCCACGAGAGGAAGGGGGAGGGGTCAAGGTCGAGGTCGTCGTGGTGCTCGGGGGAGAGGAGGATGGGGCGGCGCATAGGCCTCGCCTCCGCCAGTGATGCCTTCCCCGACGGAGCACCAAGTCGGGGACCAACCCCAAGAGTTCTACATCAGGCTGCACCGGCCACCGCATCGCCTCCTCCGTCTCCCTACTGCCTTTGCTCGGGAGATGGAGCTCGATCCACCCCAAAACCTCTGGTTGCACATGAAGGGCTGCGGGAACGGCAGCACGCGAGTCGATGTCGACTTCCCTGCCCCTCACGTCATGTACCTCCGTCGCGGATGGAAGACGCTCACACTAACCACAGCCTGCCGGTGGGGCTTGTCCTCTACTTCAAGTTAAAGGAGGGCAGCCTGCTCTCCGTAAAGGTCTTCGGAGATCTCAGAACTCGCTTGAAGTGCTGCGTGGAGGGCTCCTCCGACGATCAAGATTCCTCCTCAAGCGGGAGTGACGAGGAGGACAGCGATAACGACAGCGAGGGAGTCGAGCAGCAGGATGCTGCTACCTCTTGAGCACTGCGTTGGATCTCCCCGAAGAGGAGAGGATGATGCAGCAAAGCAGCGTAAGTATTTCCCTCAGTTTTTGAGAACCAAGGTATCAATCCAGTAGGAGGCTACACACGAGTGCCTCGTACCTACACAAAAACAATAGCTCAACGCAGCCAACACACTTAGGGCTTGTCAATCCCTTCACGGTCACTTGTGAAAGTGAGATCTGATAGAGATGATAAATAATATTTTTGGTATTTTTGATATAGAGATGCAAAGTTAAAAGTAAAAGTAAAAGTAAAAACAAAGCAATAATATAGTGATGGAGATTGATATGATGAGAAAGAGACCCGGGGGCCATAGATTTCACTAGTGGCTTCTGTCAAGAGCATAAGTATTCTATGGTGGGTGAACAAATTACTATTGAGCAATTGACAGAATTGAGCATAGTTATGAGAATATCTAGGTATGATCATGTATATAGGCATCACGTCTGAGACAAGTAGACCAACTCCTGCCTGCATCTACTACTATTACTCCACTCATTGACTGCTATCCAGCATGCATCTAGAGTATTAAGTTAAAAACAGAGTAACGCCTTAAGCAAGATGACATGATGTAGAGGGATAGTTTCATGCAATATGATAACAACCCCATCTTGTTATCCTCGATGGAAACAATACAATACGTGCCTTGCTTCCCCTTCTATCACTGGGAAAGGACACCGCAAGATCGAACCTAAAGCTAAGCACTTCTCCCATGGCAAAACCAACCAATCTAGTAGGCCAAACCAAACTGATAATTCGAAGAGAATTGCAAAGATAACCAATCATACATAAAAGAATTCAGAGAAGATTCAAATATCATTCATAGATAGACTTGATCATAAACGCACAATTCATCGGTCTCAACAAACACACCGCAAAAAGAAGATTACATCGAATAGATCTCCATGAGAGAGGGGGAGAACATTGTATTGAGATCCAAAAAGAGAGAGAAGAAGCCATCTAGCTACTAACTATGGACCCATAGGTCTGAAATAAACTACTCACACTTCGTCGGAGGGGCTTGGATGATGATGTAGATGCCCTCCGTGATCGATGCCCCCTCCGGCGGAGCTCCGGAACAGGCCCCAAGATGGGATCTCGTGGATACAGAAAGTTGCGGCAGTGGAATTAGGTTTTTGGCTCCGTCCCCGATCGTTTGGGGGTACGTAGGTATATATAGGAGGAAGGAGTACGTTGGTGGAGCTTCGTGGGGCCCACGAGGCAGGGGGCGCGCCCTAGGGGGGCACCCTCCACCCTCGTGACCGCCTCGTGGCTTTCTTGACGGAGGTTCCAAGTCTCCTGGATCTTATCTGATGAGAAAATCACGTTTCCAAAGGTTTCATTCCGTTTGGACTCCGTTTGATATTCCTTTTCTTCGAAACCCTAAAACAGGCAAAAAAACAGCAATTCTGGGCTGGGCCTTGGTTAATAGGTTAGTCCCAAAAATAATATAAAAGTGGATAATAAAGCCCAATAATGTCCAAAACATTAGATAATATAGCATGGAGCAATCAAAAATTATAGATACATTGGAGACGTATCAGATGCCGACTCCGACTTTGGCTGACCGCGCCGCCCCTCCCTCAGCCACGCGCCTTGCCGAGGTCCATCCTCGCCAAGCTCTCCATCGGGGTGCTCCCCGTCACCTCCTTGGGCGGCTGGCGTAGGAGGGACGGAGAGGGCAAAGAAGGCGGGTGGCGGCCGTCAAGTCGGAGTACGCGGGCACCGATGCCTTCATCTTGTATTGCCGGTCCGCTGCCTCATCTTCCAGCTTCCCTCCCGGCACCGAGACATTCTCTTGGTGCCTTCTGCTCCTCGCACCTCACCTAGGCGCTCCTTTGGCCCTCCGGCCCTCTTGTTCCACCTTCTGAGGAGAGGGAAAAGAAAGGGATTACATGCATCTTATCTTTTTTTAGTTTGTAAGCCTGCGGGTACTTGTTTATTTTAAGACTTGTTATCCCGTTGCTCATGTTTTTAATTCCGTATGAACTATACCTATATGGGATGTTTTTAATGAAAAATGGTGCTTGTCGGGTTCTTTGTGCATGAGCGAGGCCCATGCCAAGGATGAATCCTTGTTATTTTTAATATAAACATGTTGCCCGGCAACAGGCCTTGCCGTCTCTCCACTTCGGTCGACCATTCTCGCGCTCTTGGCCGAGGTAGGGGCGAAGTAGAGTTAGGCCCCTCGTTCATCTCCTCGCCACCGCGATTACTACCAAATTCTGACCCAGGAGGTAACTCTTGGGTACAAGAAAGGGGGAGCACGGTGGTTTCAAGAACATAAATGAGGTTTCACATGTCCTAGTTCTATACGGAAACACATAACAGGAGGATGAAAGACTTATCTGAATCTGCAGCCCCCGGCAACCTTGGCTTGTCGTGGTTGGATCCTTGTATCTTCAGCCCCTCGCAGTCTTGGCTTGCCGGGGCCGGAGCGCTGGTTCGTTCTCTTTTTCCCAAGCGGCTCAGCAGAAGTGTCCGGGGGTTAGTCGCCACTAAGCACTATCAACCCTAACCAAGGAAAGACTTGACCTAGTATGCATGATGTAACTTAGGGCGCCAGTGCTACGTTTATTTATGCCGTGGTTGGATTTTGTCTTTCATTTTGCATTTTGTTCATGTCATGCATTTCATATAATGTCACCATGTGCATTGCATTTGCATATGTGTTCGTCTCATGCTTCCGAGCATTTTCCCCGTTGTCCGTTTTGCAATCCGGCACTCCCACATACTCCGGCGCCCCCCTCTCGTCTCTTTTCATGAGCGGGTGTTAAACATTCTCGGAATGGACCGAGATTTGCCAAGTGGCCTTGGTACACCACCGGTAGACTGCCTGTCAAATTTCGTTCCATTTGGAGTCCGTTTGATGCTCCAACGGTTAACAGGGTAACCGCAAAGGCCTTTTGTGTGTTGCAGCCCAACACCCCTCCAAAACGGCCCAATAACCCATCTAAACCACTTCCATGCCCTCCGTCATCGGATCACGATCGTGTGGGTGAAAACTACACCTCATTTGGACACTCCTACCTCCTCCTAGCTATAAATATGTGCCCCTCCTCGATTTTCGCAGATTAAACCCTAGCAAAACTTCCCCCGCCGCCACCGGACATGTCCGCGCGCCGCCAGACGAATCTTGCCGCCGCCCCGCGCCTGTGAGGGGGTGCCACGTGTCGACTGCCTCCTCCCGCACCGTCGGCCCCCGCGGCCCGTCTCACCGCCGCCCGCACCGCCTGCGCTCGCCGGCCGCTGAACGTCGTCGCCGCGTCGCGCTCCCTTGCCGGCCACCGACCGTTGCTGCCCCGCCGCCTCATCGTCCCCCACCGTGCCGCCTGGAAGCCCATGCCGTGCCACCTTCCTCCTCCCAGGATCCGATCTCCGGCGAGCCCCTATGACGTCGGTCGCCGTCCTCTTCATCCGTGTCAAGTCCGGCGACGCCTCCGATGAACCTCAAACCGCGTGCCCGAAACCCTAGATCCGTTTCGGGAGGTGATTTTCGTCAAAGTCCTCATCTCTGTAACTTTTTCATGGCCTGTTCATCATGCCATATCTCCGTGACCGTAGCACCGTTTCATGCACATGATATACCAAAATGTTCACTGTGAGATGCTCTTCATTTCAATCAATTGTGGCATGCTTGTTTGACTCCATTTTGATGCCCAAATCATTGATGCAAGAGTGCTATAAATTTTTTTATTGCTGCTACTTATCAGTTTATGGTGATTTGACATTTTTGTCATATTTGATGTGTGCTTCATATCGGCATGAGCTCTGTATGTGTTTTGAACTATGTCATGCCATCTTTATAGAGGTGATTGTCTTGTATTTTTGTGATCTATGTGATGACTAGCACAAGCATGCAAAGTAGCCTTCGTGATGTTGCTGTTTTTAGGGACTTAGGATTTTGCTAAGTCATTTTCTGCTGTTATTTTGGTGTCATGTTAACTTGATGCCACAGTGATATCCATGCTTGTTTTGAGTTACTTCAGTAAGGGTGTTTTGAACATATGGTTATGATCTATCTATCCATGCCCCTGTTTGCAATTATGGAGTGCCCTAGCATGTGTTGTTCTTGCTCTACTTTTGCTATAAAATGTTCCTAGCAGAATGTTAACATGTTAATCAATATTGCCATGGTTGTTGCTATTGATCCATGCATGCTATGAACTTTATATTGCCATGGTTAGCTTCATGATCATGTCTGCTTGATGTTGGTATGCTTATCTTGTCATGCAGTGCCTTTTGATGAATGGTTTGAGCTCGCAAAGTTGCCTTCATAACTCTGTTTATGCCATGCTCTGTTTTCTACTAAGTCTGGAACTGTTAATAAAACTTACTATGTTTACATGGGTGCCATCATATCTTTTGTGCCTTTTTGGCTCATATTCAGTAAGGGAATTTTGTTCTATACATTTAGTATATTCATGCCACGCCTTTGTTTGCTATGATATGTTCCTGTAGCATGTTGTTTGCTTGCTCTAAACATGACTTCCTGATGTTATTCCTGGCATGTTAGTATTTTCACAAAGTCCGTGAAGCTGATATCTTTTGCACTTTTGCCATGCTTGTTTGAACTTGCTCTTGTGTGTAGCCCAGTGTTCATGTTTTGTCAATCATCTTGAGTTCATCACTGCCATATGCTTTGTTGCTATGTTGTAGTTCAGTAGCTTAATTTCTTGTTGCATGCGAAGTAGCATCATGTTGTTAATTACAGTTTTGCACCATTCTTGTTTTGCTTGCCATTTGCAAATCGTGCGTCCGTTTCCGGTGATCTTTATATCGATTTCAACCGAAATCATCTCATATTTCCAGCGGCACACTTGGTTTGCCAAGTTAATGCCTTGATCTTTCTTTCCCTTCTGGAGCATGCATATGCATTGCATATCACATCTCGCATATCATGCCATGTTTTGCATCAAGTTGTTTGTGCATTGTACCGTGATTGATTGTTGGTACTTTGCTTGTGTTCTTGCTTTGGGTAGAGCCGGGAGACGAGTACGTGACCGAGGAACCTGTTGAGAATGCTTACGAGGATCAAGCTTTCGACAATTCTGAGAACTTTGTAGGCAAGATGACCATACCCTCGAAATCACTTCTATCTTTGCTTGCTAGTTGTTCGCTCAATTGCTATGCCGCGCTACCTACCACTTGCTATATTATGCCTCCCATATTGCCATGTCAAGCCTCTAACCCACCTTTCCTAGCAAACCATTGTTTGGCTATGTTACCGCTTTGCTCAGCCCCTCTTATAGCATTGCTAGTTGCATGTGAAGATGAAGTTTGTTCCATGTTGGAACATGGATATTGTTGGGATGTCATTATTATCTCTTATTTACTTTAATGCATCTATATACTTGGTAGAGAGTGGAAGGGTCGGCCTTATGCCTGGTGTTTTGTTCCACTCTTGCCGCCCTAGTTTCCATCATACCGGTGTTATGTTCCTTGATTTTGCGTTCCTTACGCGGTTGGGTGTTATGGGAACCCTTGACAGTTTGCTTTGAATAAAACTCCTCCAGCAAGGCCCAACCTTTGTTTTACCATTTGCCACCTAAGCCTTTTTCCCCTAGGTTCCGCGGACTCAAGGGTCATCTTTATTTTAAACCCCTGGGCCAGTGCTCCTCTGAGTGTTGGTCCAAACTAAAGCCCCTTGCAGCGCCACCTCGGGGAAACTTGAGGGTTGGTTTTAGTTGTATGGATTGCTTATTTGGTGTGCCCTAAGAACGGGATATGTGCAGCTCCTATCGGGATTTGTCGGCATATTCGGTCAGCTTTGCTGGTCTTGTTTTACCATTGTTGAAATGTCTTGTAGCCGGGACTCCGAGTCTGATCGGGTCTTCCTGGGAGAAGGAATATCCTTCGTTGATCGTGAGAGCTTGTGATGGGCTAAGTTGGGACACCCCTACAGGGTTTTGAACTTTCGAAAGTCATGCCCGCGGTTATGGGCAGATGGGAATTTGATAATATCAGGTTGTAGAAAACATGACACTTAACTTAATTAAAATGAATCAATCACGTGTGTAGCCGTGATGGTCTCTTTCGGCGGAGTCCGGGAAGAGAACACAGTCTTGTGTTATGCTTGAATGTAAGTAGCTTCAGGATCACTTCTTGATCACTTATAGTTTCTCGACCGTGCTTTCATTCTCTTCTCGCTCTCTTTTGCGTATGTTAGCCACCATATAAGCTAGTGCTTGCTGCAGCTCCACCTCACTACCCTTTTCCTACCCTTAAGCTTAAATAGTCTTGATCTCGCGGGTGTGAGATTGCTGAGTCCTTCTGACTCATGGATACTTCCAAATAGATGCAGGTGCCGATGATGCCAGTGCAGGGGACGCTACCGAACTCAAGTGGGAGTTGGACGAAGACTTGGGTCGCTATTATGTTTCCTTTCCTGATGATCAGTAGTGGAGCCCAGTTGGGACGATCGACGATCTAGCATTTGGGGTTGTCTTTCTTTATTTTGGTTCCATAGTCGGACCTTTGTTTGTACCTTGGATGATGTATCATATATTTATGTATTGTGTGAAGTGGCGATTGTAAGCCGACTCTTTATCCCTTTCTTATTCAGTACATGGGATGTGTAAAGATTACCCCTCTTGCGACAGACCTACCATGCGGCCATGCCTCTAAGTCATGCCCCGACATGTGGGAGATATAGCCGCATTGTGGGTGTTACACCTGGTGACTCGTATTACCCGATAAGGGCCTTCCCACTTTGGCGTCAACTTGTTGGAATTCTTGGCCGACTGAACGCGCTGAAGAACAAGGTCGCCTTCCTCAAAGCTTCGAGCATGGACCTTGCGGCTATGGTAGCGGCGCAAGGCTTGCTGGTAGCGTGCTGCTCTCACAGCCGCCCGAAGACGATCTTCCTCAAGGAGCGTTGCGTCATCTTTCCGCAATCGCTCTTGCTCAAGCTCATCATAAGCGAGCACTCGAGGTGACCCGTATATGAGTTCCATGGGGAGAACTGCTTCTGCCCCGTGTACCAGGGCAAAGGGTGTCTGGCCGATGGCTCGATTTGGCGTCGTCCTGATCGACCAAAGAACCGCTGGCAACTCATCAATCGAGCGCCTTCCGCTTTTGTGTAGCTTGTCAAAGCCACCCAGATGTGCCGACAAATCCCGATAGGATCTGCACATATCTCGTTCTCAGGGCACACCGGATGAGCCAGACGTTGGGTGGGCCAGCCCAGAGTTGCCCCTGGTAGCTCCGGACATCGCTCAGTTTGGACCAACACTCAGAGGAGCACTGGTCCGGGGGTTTAAAATAAAGATGACCCTTGAGTTTGCACAACCCAAGGGAAAGAAAAGGCTAGGTGGTGAATGGTAAAACCAATGTTGGGCCTTGCTGGAGGAGTTTTATTCAAGGCGAACTGTCAAGGGGTTCCCATTATAACCCAACCGCGTAAGCACCGTGAAATCCGGGAACATAACACCGATATGATGGAAACTAGGGCGGCAAGAGTGGAACAAAACACCTGGCATAAGGCCGAGCCTTCCACCCTTTACCAACTATATAGATGCATTAATTAAATAAGAGATATTGTGATATCCCAACAAGTAAACATGTTCCAACAAGGAACAACATCTCCATGTTCCAACAAGGAACAAACTTCATCTTCACCTGCAACTAACAACGCTATAAGAGGGGTTGAGCAAAGCGGTAACATAGCCAAACAACGGTTTGCTAGGACAAGGTGGGTTAGAGGCTTGGTTCAACAATATGGGAGGCATGATAAGCAAGTGGTAGGTATCGCAGCATAGGCATAGCAAAAGAGCGAGCAACTAGCAAGCGAAGATAGAAGTGATTTCGAGGGTATGGTCATCTTGCCTAAAATCCCGCAAGGAAGAAGACCGAGTCCATGAAGAAGACAAACGAACGTAGTCGAACGGGTCCTCACAAACGCGACGTTATCGGACCCAACCCGAAGAAGCAACACCGGAAAGAAGCACACAACATAGTAAACAACCAACACATAAACATGGCATGATGCATAACCAAGTATGATGCATGTCCGGTTTAATGAAGCATGGCATGGTCAAGTGCACAAACAATACTACAAATTAAGTGGAGCTCAATATGCAACGAGTTGCATATTGACGAATCACCACATGACTTATTTAGTTCACTCTCGGTTAGGTACTCAACAATATTAAATGTTGGTTAACATGGCAAGAGGTGAAGCATAAAAAACTATATCATCTAAGCAATTTAAATGGGGCAGGATATAACAAATAACAAATCCGGTAAGTCCCCATATGCATTAGCAATTTTTAAAGCAACAACAAATTTTAACCATCTTAAAGTTGTTAACATGATGCGGATGACATGTTCAAGTTTATGCAATTTTTATTAAAAGTTGACAAGAGCATTAAGAAGCATTTGTCACCGTGGTAGAAAGAAAGGGGTGCCACGGCGACGATAACGAAACGGTGCCATGGCAATGTTTTGGTTCAGACAACTCATTGAGAACGTCGGTGCAAAAGAAAGTGTGGCGGGAGCGTGCAAAAGATGGTGGGGTGATCCCGGTTACCGGGTTCCCACGAGTCAACGATGGCATGGCAATGAGGAGGAACCGCTAACATACACGGGCGAAAACAACAACTAAACATGCATCTCATAAAACACATGCTTTCGTCCACGGGTCATCGTCTCGGCGGTTATACCTTCCAGGTGCATTCTCAGAGCGGTTCGGGTTCGTAGAGGAAGTAGAGGAAGTAGTCGTCCACGGCGACGGTAGTTGTACACGGACCTTCGGCCACGGAAGTAGTCGTACAACGTTTACGTAGAGGGACTTGGTCTTGCGAAGAGGTACTTGATGGTAGTGGTACTTGATGCGTTCGAGGGTCGTTCATGTCATGGTACTTGGCAAAATCCTCAGAGAAGGTGCTTGACGGGTTCGAGGTGTCCGGACATAGTGGTACATGTTCGTTTTTCGGACAGGTACTTGGCGTTCTTCGGTCATAGGTACTTGACGTTCTTAGCGGTTCCGAAGAGGGTGGTAGATGAACATGACGCGTCGTCGTGGTACTTGTTGGTCTTAAGGGTCGACGATAGTGGGACTTGGCGCCACCCACGCAAACAGTGCTCGTTCTGGCATCGTAGTCGGTCTTGGCGGGTCATCATGTAGTCGTGCACGTGTCTTCGGCGACACCAGGATGCATCTTGGCGGTCTCGTCTTGGTCTTCAATCCAAAACGAAGCAAGGCAAAAGACTCGGGGCGGTGGTACTTGGCGGTCCACAGCAAAGAGGAACCTTGAAGGGGTGGCTCGAGGAAGAACACTGCAGCGAGGCGGCGAGGCCAGGGGAGGCGCATCGGCGAAGCAGGGACTCGCGAGCAGAGGAGCAAGTCGTGGCGCTGGTGCAAGGTGGCGACGAGACGAGGTGGTCGCCGGTGGCTACGAGCTGAAGAGCGATGTGGACAAGGTGGCACAGGGTCGGGCAATGTGAAGCAGCAGGATGCCGATGAGGGGAAGGTGAGGTCGTTGGACGAGATGGCAAGGCAGGTCAAGGGTGGCGGCGCTCCTGGTCGCAGCAGACGAGATCCAGCGACGTGCGGCTTCAGGGAAGCTCGATGAAGAGGCGCGGCAGGGAATGATGCAGGTCGTGACAACGGCAGCGGCACGGAAACCTCGCTGGTGGCCGGCCGGCGGCAAGGTGCGACGAGGAGGGAGAAGGCAGGGATGTGGGCACGACAAGAAGAGGGAGATCGAAGGGAGGATGAGGATGGAATCGGGGCTCCTCGACCCTGTGTGGCGGCGTGAGGGAACGAGGGAAGGGAGAGGGGTCAAGGGAAGGGCAGGAGAGACGGGGGAGATCGATGAGATGGGGGTCGGGCGCGGGGGCTTCTGGCGGCGCGAGGGAAGACGTGGGAGAGATGAGAGATGCGCTAGGGTTAGGAAGGGGTCGGCTGGGCCGGGAAATAGATGGGCCGGCGCGAGTTGGGAGGCCCAGCTGGGCTCTCTTTTTAGCCTAGAGAAAACTAAAAATAAAAAAAACAGGGATAGGAAGAAAAGAAAGAGAGGTTAGGGGGGAGCTTGCGTAGGAGGGTATTTTCTCGGTGTCACAAAAATGAGTTTGACCCAAGAAATTTAGAAGTGGCAAAAACAAAAGGTATAAATTCAAAGTCATTTGAATTTAATTCAAGAACTCGGACTAGGTAAAAGGAAGGTCCAAAAAAATGTTCGGATTAAGAGAGGAGCCTCGATAAAAAAGATAAAGAATTGTTGCCAAGGTTTGGAGGTCAAACTCGAAGTGGAAATAGGCATGAGGATTATTTTTGCACGTGTGTTATGGTGAATATCAAATTAAAGAAATATTGAATATAGCTCCCTACTATCGGGAGGATAGGTTATAAATAGAAACCACCATGTGAGTTCCCTCGATTTAAATAGATCAACGATCTATGCAATTTATTTAAGTGAGATGCAAAAGATTTATGACATGATGGCATGAAGACATGATGCAATGCACATGATGCAAAGATGAATGCAACAAACCAACAACTCACACGACGAAAACTCGGAAAACATTAAAGGCATCTGAAACTCCGGTCTTGGGGCGTTACAAGCCCCTGGCTTGTCGGTAGCCGCCAAGGCCCGGCAAGCGGCACACCCGGCAATCTCCTTGTCGGGGTCGTCTACCTTGGCCTTCTTGGCGGCGCTGGTGTCGCCGGATCCCTCGACGGCAAGCACGGTCTTGTCCTTGCATTTCCTATTGTGACGCCGGCCCTTCTTCGTCGGGTGGCGGTGTCTTCGTCGGTAGAGTCGGTTTCCGCACCAGCGTCTTCGCCAAGGTACTTCCTTCCCTCTTCATCCCGGGTGCATCTATCGGCCAGAACGTAAAGTTCGGCCATGTCCTGGACCTTGTTCATTGCCAGCTCTTCACGCATCTTGCGGTTACGCACATTCTGATGGAATGCGCTGATAACGGCTGTCGGATTTTGGGTTCCGGCAGACCCTTGAGGTTCGAACACTGGGGTGCGCGCGGAGATCTCTCCCCTACCGATGTACGTCCGATCCTCTCGTGCGAACTAAGATGAAAAATGATGAACAACACAAGAGACACGAGGTTTATACTGGTTCGGGCCACCGTTGTGGTGTAATACCCTACTCCAGTGTGTGGTGTGGTGGATTGCCTCTGGGGCTGATGATGAACAGTACAAGGGAAGAACAGCCTCACGAGGGGTGTTCTTGAGCTGGTGCGGTGTGTTCTACTTAGTCTCTACTGGGTTTCTCCACCCTCTCTCTTTCTTTTCCTCTCTCTTTTTTATTTCTCTCCCTTTCTGCCTCTCGCCTCTCTTCCCTTTGTGGAGGCTAGCTCTATTTATAGAGGCCCTGGGCCTCTCCCCGAATAATTGAGCGGGAAGGGCGCCAACAATTTGCCATTTTGAAGGGGAACATCTAGTACAAGTTATCCTGACCAAAGATGGTCTTCGGCTGCCAAAAGCACTGGTGATGACACCGTCTTGGGCTCCACGGTGACCTCCGTCTGGCCGTTCGGCTGGTTTTGGTCTCATTGCACCGGAATGGTAACCTTTGCATGATACATTGGCCTGTGCTTGCCCCCTTTGCACCAAAGGGGAAACAAGGACCCTGCGCAGGCCGGCGCCCGCCTGGCCTTGATCGTCACGGCTTGCGTCATGGGATCCTCGCGAGGTACCCTTGCATTGATCTCTCCACCTCTTCGCGAGCCTGCCTGATGAGGTAGCTCTTGAGGAAGCTTCATGTCGTCCGCCCCGCGAGGCTCGGCCCCTCGCGAGGGTCTTGAGCTTGGGCTGATGAAGATGGGCCGCGCTGCCCCCCCCCTGAGCCACGCCGCAGGCCGCATGCAGGCAAGTCTGGGGACCCCCGTTCCTAGAACGCCGACAGTAGCCCCCGGGCCCAAGGCGCGCACGGGCTTGGCTTAGCAGAGAAGCGAAGGGGCAAGCACAAAGCGCCGCGGGCCCTAACAGCCTGTGGCCTTGGGTGCCGCGTGGCGGTTGATTGGACATGGGCGTCTGCACTTCCCACGATGCCTCTGCAACTGCACGACTGACAAAAGGGGGTGCTCGGGCCAGGCTTACTTGCCCTGCTCTTGTTCGTCTTGCCCTAGATCCCCTTTCTCGCTTTCCTCCATCTTGCTCCCGAAATCCTCCAGATCCGTCTCAATCCTTCGCATCCGGCACGCCATGGCGACTCGCAATTCCCCGGCTGATGCTTGGTACTCGCCGGCCCTGGATTCCCCGAATTTGTCGGAGAAGAACCTTGCCCTCGCGCGCCTAATGACGGTGGCGCAGGGCAGCAAGGGGGCGACTGTGCTCAAGGTCGGCTTTGACCAGCCTGAGGGCAAGGGGAGCACCTTCTACCCGTTCTTCGTGAGCGCCATTATCGCCGGTTTGGTGCCTCCTTTCTCTGAGTTCTTCCATGCCGTTCTCCGCCAATACAACTTGCAGGCCCTGCATCCCCACCCCAACTCTGTCCTTCTCCTGGCGATTTTCACCTACTATTGCGAGTCTCCTGTTGGTGTGAAAGCCCTCGGTGGCCTTGCTACGCCACTTTTTCTCCCTCCGGGTTTCTGGCGCTCAGGTCTCCGCATGTGCGAGCTTCATTGCATATTCCAGCTCCAATGCCATCTCGAAGCCTGGGAAGAGGATCGAAGGCTACCGGAGCAAGTGGGTCATGATGGATGTCGGGCGCCTCCACCCTCGTCTGGTATTGCCCACGGGGCAACCTAAGTCCGTCGACGCATGGTACCGCACGGAGCTCGTCAACCCTCGCGCGAAGGCAGTGTTGAGGAGGATGAACGCGGACCTGAGGCCAAGCAACTTGGGGGTAGCGAAGCTGACCGGGTGGCTCCGCTCTAGGAGCACTCGCTCCCACTGTGGAGGCTTGGAGGAGCAGACGCCGCCCTGTGCCTGAGCTCCGAGGCCCTGACCGACGAGGATCTGACTGTGACCCTCCATTCCTTGGTTGGGGGAGACGTGGCAAGCCAGGTGGGCGCCCCCGTCCCCCTGTTCCTTCGTGGCAACTGGGAGCAGGTGGTGAACGCCATGCCCACGTTCAATGGTGAGGGGCTGGTGCCTGCGGCAGCTCCCGAAGATCTGGCGGTCCTGGCGACGGTGAACTTGTCCTCCGGCAGCTCCAGCGGGGGAAAGGGGGAAGAAGAGGCAGATGAGGAAGCGTCCGACTCGGAGGAGAGTGGTGAGGATTGGGGGAGTCCTTCCCTCGGCGTAGGTCCCAGGCCCTCCGCTCCATGCCGGATGACGATGAGGCCAGCGCCAGGCGAGGAAGGGAGGGCTCTTCCTCGGTCACGAGGAAGGGCAGATCAAGCCTGGTTCCCCAGGGTCTGCTCTGGTCCCTGGGGGGTCCAAGGCCAGCTCCATCCCTCCTGACGTGCCTTCTGCTTCCGGGCCCCCCAAGGCTGAGCCCCGCTGTAGGCTCTCGGGCTTCAAGTTTGGCCGGAGGTTGCTTGAGTCCACGGATGACATGCAGTAAGTGTTCAATTCGTGCTCTGCTTGGTTTCTGCCGCTGAGGCTTGATGTTTGCGCTCTTTCACCAGGCCGGCACCTGCGGCCAAGAGGTTGAAAGAGGCTTCTGCGGCCCCGCTTGGGGCGATTCCGTCTGTCGGGGCGACGCCTTCGGCTGTTGGGGGAGAGGACGGCGAGGCCTGCGCCTCTCTGACCCAATCGCCCTCGCGAGGCCAACTGGGGCACCCCGGCGAGGAGTCAGCCCCCGTGGCCCCGCTGGACCTGGAGTCGACTGTGCCCGATGCTGCAGCTGTGGCGGCCAAGGCTCAGGAGGTCCCTTCCTGCCAAGCCGTGGTCACGCTGCCATCTTTTCTGCCTGCTCCACAGGTTCTTGTCTCTTCTGCTCCCTACGCCGCTCTCTTGGACCAGGTTGCTAATGAGCTGAGCCAACTGTGGGAGGATCTCCTGAGCGCGGACCCTCGTCTAGTGGCCAGGCGCCTGGAGTTGGCCTCTGGTTGGGCCCGTTCTGCTGCTTCCGTCCGAGCGGTGCTGAGCCAGGCTGTGTCGTCCTCCAACGAGGAGAAGCGGGCCTCTAACCAAGCCAAGGCCGCTCGCGACGCTGCCCTGGGCGACGCTGCAACTGCCCAGGGCCGCTGGAAGACACTTGAGGCCGAGCTGTAAGGCCTGCGCGACGAGCTCGCCAAGGAGGTGCACAGCCGCCAGGAGAAGGAGAAGGAGATGAAGGCTAGGGAGGCCGCCGCCAAGGACTGGGACGCCAAGATTGATGACCGCCACAGCCGACTGGAGACGCTGGAGCGGTCGCTGAAGGCGGAGAGGACCGAGCTGGACGCCAAGGCGAAGGTCCTGACGGAGGACCGGGTGGCCTTCGCGAAGCTGGAGAAGAAGGCTCGTGGCATACTGAAGATGCTGTATGAGAGCGGCCTGGAGGAGCCGTTGGCTGGTGCAGAGGACGACCCCGCCAAGCTGCTCCCCTTCCTTGTTGATGTGCTTGAGGATGTCGCGGGCGGCCTTGACCCCACGGTCGAGGCCGAGGCACGTTCCCTGTCTTCTGCGGCGCTGACACATGTCCTCAGCCATGTCTACCTGCGCAACCCCAACATCGACTTCGACAGCCTGCTCGAGCCCGTGAGCGGCGACCGTGCCGCCGCCGCCGCTGAGGCCGTGAGAGGCCGAGCTGAGGTTTTGCTAGGGAAGTTCCGCTCCCCCAGCGTCCTGCCCGGGCGCGGTGCCGCCGGCCTCGCGACCTTGAGAGGCAAAGTCGTCCAGCGTGACTCCACCACCGGTGACGGCGTTACTGGGGAGTGATCCCTTCGCGACTTCCATCCTGTTTTATTCCTGCACATGCACCATGCCTCGCGGAGGCGTTTAAACTTGTGTTTGGCATTGTGGAACAATCTTATGGTTTGTAATATTTGCTTTGAATTTCCTGGAATTTGCATTTTCCTCTCCTACTTGCTTACGCTCTGCGTCGGCAGGGCCCGGCCCTGCGCGTACCTCACCCATCGTTAGCCCCGACCGGAAACCATGGACGGGACTAAGGAGTGAGGGGCTACGTGGCAAGTTAGGCTCCTGAGTCGCGATGCTCAGGAGTCCCCCTTGACGCGCGAGCAACAAGTAGGGAAGGGGGGAGCGAGGAGTGGATTGATCGTTCTACGTCGGCAGGGCCCGGCCCCGCGCGTACCTCACCCAGCGTTAGCCCCGACCGGAAACCATGGACGGGACTAAGGAGTGAGGGGCTACGTGGCAAGTTAGGCTCCTGAGTCGCGATGCTCAGGAGTCCCCCTTGACGCTCAAACAGGTTTCATACCTTGGCTCTGCTCGGGGAGTGGCGCGCGATGACCAGGTCCAAGGGACCTTGCTGGGTGGTGTGCGCTCGGGCGAGGCCTGGGCGTAGCCCCCGTGTCCAGCCCCCTCGTGCGGCACTCCCGAGGGGAGGCGTTGCGATGGTGCCGGACACTGAGCTCTGGGCTCCCTGAGGTTGGTACGGCCGTGGGCCGCCCTCAGTTGTTTATCACCAGCGCGGAGCATAGCGCTTCCGTATGTGTACGGGCATAGCCGCTCCTCGGCGGTGTCATCAGTCAGCACGGAGCATGGTGCTTCCGCTGGTGCGTGGGAGGGGGCTCCCCTCCGGGAGGAGCCCCCGGGGCGTGTACAGCCCCGCCCTGACACATGGCCGGCACGGTAGGGCTAGGAGAGGTGTATCCGGGCACCTGTGAGCCCGCGCGGGACTCACGAGGCCCTACCTCGAGGCGGGTTGCGCCTGGCTCTGGGCCTTTATCAATTGGTGTGTTCCTGCAGGGTTGTTAGAATGCAAATGCTCTACGTCCTCAGGTCCCGGCCCTCGAGCGAGCTCAGCCGCCGCTGGTATGACAGGTCGCGATGCCGTGGGTCAAGGCCAGGGGGTGAGGGCTGGAGAGCCAGTGAGAGCCCATGAGTCGCGATGCTCAGGCGCCCCCCTTTTAACATGCAAGCGCTTTTCATGGCGACAAGCAGTAGGTGATAATTATGGGAATCAGATTAAGCGTGAAAGAACAACTTCATCCTAAGGTAAATGCTGGAAAAGCAACTGCCGCTGGGTCGGGCCCGAGCGGCGTGGGGATGATGCAGCCCGAGGGGCGCCCCAACAAGGTAAATAAAGAGCATAACCAAAATGGATACATGCCGCGGGGACGGACCCACGCGGCCTGGGAATGGTGCAGCCCTGTGGGCGCTCCCAGCTGAAAGTAGAACTCTGAAAGATGTCACCTGGTGCTGTTGAAGATGAAGTGATGCTGAGGAAGTGAGCGATGTGCGGTGAAGACGTCGGCCCTCATGAGCCCCCAGGCCCAGGGGCTTCAGGAGGCTCCGGTGGCGCGTGCAGGTCTTCGGGGACCATCGCCACCTCCGCCAGGACCGCGCGATGCCTGACCTCCTGAGCCTCCAGAATGCTCCTCAACAGGCGCTGATGTGCGGCGACCGCGCTCGGCAGGCCGAAGGGCATGCGAACGTAGCTGTGAGGTGGTCCCTCGCAGCGCCCTACGGCCGAAGGCCATAGGCGCTCCTGGGACGCAGCTCAGTTGAGCCCTGGTACGTCGACGCAGACACGCAGTCCCCTATCCTCGCCTGGATGTGGGTCCACGGCAGGTAAGCGTCGGCTACCGCGCATGACTCTGGACTCTTGTAGCTCATGGGTGTTCCTTGCGATGAACTCCTAAGGGTTTGGTCTCCTTTGACTTGTACCTTCCTGAGGGAAGCATGCTTGAAAGCACCCCTCCAAGTGGTGCCCGAGCGCCTCCCCCGCAACCTTGGCAAGGTTGGCGGCTCTCCAAGAGAGAGCCCCCGAGCCCTGCCTGAGGAGGGCGCCGGGCGCGTCTTCCTATGCATGAGAGGGTGGCGCTCCCTAGTCGGGCGCGAATCCTGACGCAATACCTCTTGAGGTGCCTCCTTGTGGCTCGGGCCAGGTGAGGTCTTCTTGTTCTTGAGGGTCGCCTTGGGAGGCCTCCCGCTCCTGTGATCTGGGTCTTCGATTGCTGCGGCTTGGAACGCACGCTCAAGCGAGCACACTGCGTCCCTATCTTCACAGGGTACGGTGATGACTCCACCGCTTCCTGGCATCCTGAGGACACTGTAACCATGGTGAGTCACTGCCATAAACTTAGCTAGGGCTGCGTATCCAAGGATGGCGTTGTACAGCAGGCGGATGTGAGCGACGTCGAAGTCGATGAGCTCAGTGCGGTAGTCGTTGCGTTGCCCGAAGGTGACCGGAAGGCGAACCTGCCCAATTGGAATAGTGGAACCATCGGTGACTCCTGAGAAAGGCTTGGTCGGCTGAAGCTGGTCGTACGGCACTTGGATATTGTCGAACGTCTCGACGGACAGGACGTTGAGTCCTGCCCCGCCATCGATGAGGGTCCTGGTGACCTGCACGTTGCTGATGACTAGGGAGCAAAGCATCGGGAGGATTCCGGCCATTGCCGCACACTTGAGCTGGTCTGCGGAACTGAACGTGATCGCGCACGTAGACCACCTGAGAGGGCGCGTGGCCTCAAGCTTGGGAAGGACTGCATTCACCTCGCGAGCAAACTGCTTGAAATGCATTGTGAGGCTGGGGCCTGGGCGCCACCCAAGATGCAAGCAATTGCACATGGCTCTTGGAAGCCCCCAGCCCCATTGTCTTGGTGTTGGTCTTCATTCCTCCTTGGTGGAGGCGGCAGTGGAGGGAGGCCTACGTTGCCGTGCGGGTGGCCCTCACGAGGCTGGTCCCTCCAGCCTCCCTCGCGAGGCTGGTCCTGTCAGTGGTCCTCGCGAGGGCGGTCACGCCATCCCTGGCAAAGGCAGCGGTCTTCCCATCATCCGCCACCTCTTCCTCCTCCTTGGCCATAGCCCCTGTCGTTGCGCTCTGGCGTCAGCCGATTCACCCATCTCGCACGGCTCTGACCTCTTGACATTCGTTGGTCTTGTGGGTGTGGAGGTCGTGGTACACGCAGTACCGTCCGCCCTTGGATGACTCAGGCTGATCCCTGCCTCGCTTGGTGTCCGATTCCACTGCTAGCGCGGCAGCCCCCTCGCGCTTCACATCTTTGGCCTTGAGCTTCTTTTCTTCCGGATCGGCTGCCGGGAGCTCGAGGAGGGAGAGACGCCCTTCCTCAGCCCTGGCGCACTTGGTCGCCAAGTTGAACAACTCCAGGGATGTGCACATGTCTTCATGGATTGCTAGCTCTTCCTTCATCTTGACATCACGCACGCCATCGAAGAAGGCTGAGATGATAGCTTCTTCAGTCACCTTGGGGATCTTGAGGCGAGCGTAGTTGAAGCGCTGGATGTACTTCTGCAGGGTTTCTCCTGGCTGTTGCTTGATGCGGTGTAGGTAGCTCACGGCCGGGGGCCGGTCGCGAGTGCCCTGGAAGTTGGCGATGAAGCGGGTGCGCATCTCGCTCCAGGAGGAGATCATGCCGGGAGCCAGGTTCAGGAGCCAGGTACGGGCGCCGTCCTTGAGCTCCATGGGGAACCAATTCACCGTGACCTTTTCGTCTCTGTTGGCGGCTACGATGCCCAGCTCATAGAGCTGCAGGAACTCCGCGGGGTCCGCTGTGCCATCGTAGCAGGGAGGGAGGTCAGGCTTGAACTTGCCTAGCCATGTGACGCCCCGCGGCTTGGGGGTGAAGGCGAGGCAGCCCGCCGTGGCCACCGACGCCCTTTGCTGGTGTTGGACTTGTTCTTGCGGGTCACCATGCGCCGCCACTGGGAGCAGCGCGGGGTCTTGTCGTGGAGGCACTGGGGCGCGATCTTGGCGCGCTGGCGCTGGGAGCGCACGAGCACCTTCCTGGGGACGTGGGATCTTTTGGCAGCTCCCTTCTTGTTGTGCAAGCGCCGGACGTGGAGGGTCCCGCCCAGGGGCTGTGCGCCTTGGAGACAAGGCACCTTCTTGGGGAGGAGGCGGCGGAGGCGCCTCCCGATCCTCGCCCCCTGCACGGGACGGAGGGCGAGGCAGCGAGAGGGACCACAAGGGGGAGCCCCCTGCGGCACCGACGAGATCGGTGATGCGGGCGAGCCAGTCCTCGTAGAGGTCGTCGACGGGGCGATAGTGCAGGAGCTCCCGCGCCAAGAGCAGTGAGGTGTGCATCCATCGCTGCGCGACGGGCGTGGGACGACGAGCCAGCGGCAGTCAGCGACGGGGTGGCGGTGTGGCCATCCCACCGCACCAAAGGATGCTAGGATGAGGCCTGCTGCTTGTTCCCCGCCGGGCCGGTGGTGGCGTTGGCGGCGGGTGACGGGGAACGACAAGGGGGGCCGTTGACAGGCGCCGTCTGGGCGACGCGAGTGGCGCGAGCAGCCCGGCGCTCGGCGCGAGCCCGATGAGCGTCAGCCATGGACACGCCGGAAGATCACACGCGAACAGCGAAAGAAGGACTCCGATGCACCCCTACCTGGCGCGCCAAATGTCGGATTTTGGGTTCCGGCAGACCCTTGAGGTTTGAACACTGGGGTGCGCGCGGAGATCTCTCCCCTCCCGATCTACGTCCGATCCTCTCGTGCGAACTAAGATGAAAAATGATGAACAACACAAGAGATACAAGGTTTATACTGGTCCGAGCCACCGTTGTGGTGTAATACCCTACTCCAGTGTGTGGTGTGGTGGTTTGCCTCTGGGGTTGATGATGAACAGTACAAGGGAAGAACAGCCTCGCGAGGGGTGTTCTTGAGCTGGTGCGGTGTGTTCTACTTAGTCTCTACTTGGTTTCTCCACCCTCTCTCTTTCTTTTCCTCTCTCTTTTTTATTTCTCTCCCTTTCTGCCTCTCGCCTCTCTTCCCTTTGTGGAGGCTAGCTCTATTTATAGAGGCCCTAGGCCTCTCCCCGAATAATTGAGTGGGAATGGCGCCAACAATTGGCCATTTTGAAGGTGAACATCTAGTACAAGTTATCCTGACCAAAGGTGGTCTTCGGCTGCCAAAAGCATTGGTGATGACGCCGTGTTGGGCTCCACGGTGACTTCCGTCCGGCCGTTCGGCTGGTCTTGGTCTTGTTGCACCGGAATGGTAACCTTTGCCTGATACCTTGGCATGTGCTTGCCCCCTTTGCACCAAAGGGGAAACAAGGACCCTGCGCAGGCCGGCGCCCGCCTGGAGCTCGCCTGGCCTTGATCATCATGGCTTGCGTCATGGGATCGTCGCAAGGTACCCTTGCATTGATCTCTCGCCTCTTCGTGAGCCTGCCTGATGAGGCCGCTCTTGAGGAAGCTTCCTGTCGTCCGCCCCACGAGCCTCGGCCCCTCGCGAGGGTCTTGAGCTTGGGCTGATGAAGATGGACCATGATGGGGCCCCACCTGAGCCACGCCGCAGGCCACAGGCAGGCAAGTCTGGGGACCCCCGTTCCCAGAATACCGACAATGGCGGCAGGATGAACATCCGGGATGTTGCGTTGCACTCGGCTGAACCTCTGTATGTACTTGCGCATGTTTCACCTTCCTTTTGGGGAATGATATGCAAATCACTCGCCTGGCCATGAGCTTGGTAGCCTCCAGTAAAGCCACCAACGAACTCGTGGCACAGATCTGACCAAGAAGAAATGGAATCCTCCGGCAAGTGCATCAACCAAGACATGACATTGGGTTTCAGGGCCAATAGGAAGTAATTGGCAAGCACCTTGTCATCATGACCTCCAGCAGCTTGCATCGTGATGGTGTAGATGATGAGGAACTCTGACGAGTGGGTCTTCCCGTCGTACTTCTTGCCGACGTCGGGCTTGAACGTGTGGTGGGACGGCCACTGGAACTGCCGCAGCTCACGGGTAAAGGCTAGGCAACCCACCTCGTAAGGTAGGCCGCCGGAGCCTCCCGGTGTTGGGTGGTCCATACCGGGCCCCGCCCGCCTTTCTGACTGGTAGCATGTATCACGCTGGCGCTCGATGGTGGTTCGAGCGTCTTAATGGGCTCGCTCCTGAAGAACCTGGCGTTGATCGCGGCGGGTCCGTGGGTCGGACGATGCTATGGAAATGTCATCACAAGCGTCATCACGATGGACCGACATCCACGGTGGCTGGCGTGGAGGAGAGTGCACCGTGGCCGCGGCGCCTCCGGCCCCTCCACCGCTAGCATGCAGTGGCTCGATGGAACGTCGGCCTGAAGGCCCAGCCGGCCGTGGCTCGTCTTTGTTGGCGACGCCGACGAGGCTCCGGATAGTGCCTCTCCACTCATCGAGCTTCTCTGCAGCGGGAGGGAAGTCGAGGAGTAGCTGCGCGCGCGCCAAGGCTTCTACTGGCGTGGGCGGCGGCGAAAGCTGCATGGACCATGGCGTGCTTCGACTTCTAACCACGTTAGAAGGAGCTCTGTCACGGCCCAGCGGTTGTGCGCCATCCTCCCCAGCACTTCGGCGGGCATGCTAGCCTCCTTCATCCCGTGGATGACACACACGACTCTTCCCACAGCGGCGTCCAGGGTCACTGGCGTGGTGACGCTGCTCGTCGCGCACAACCTGGGAAGAGCGTGCTTTGGGCGCTGGAGTGGGCGTCTTAGAGGTCGCCGCGCTGCCCATGGGTGGTACGGCGACGGCCCCGGAGGGTCCCACGCCGTCTGCGGGGGGGGGGGGGGGGGGGGGCAGCTCCGTCTCTGGATTTCGCGACGTGTGGCCCGTCGCCTTGCGCACGAATGACGCTGCTTGCCAGGCTCTGACTGCCTGAGTGATGCTGGTGCTCACGGGTCGCGCCTCGGGTTCTGTCCGCGACCGGCCCGCTGCTCGCCCGCACCGGTACGGGCCGTCTGGCTCCCAACGAACCGACCGACGTGGCTGCCTTCTTCTTGGGAGCCATGGTGACGAAGAACTGCTAGGCTAACTGCTAGACCAGACTCCCACAACTGTGTTCCCCTACCTAGCGCGCCAAAGATGTCGGTGGGAACGACACCTATGGGATCACTGGGATACCTTCTATGGTCGGCAGGTGTGGGGTCGTGAGAAGAGCAGGTTTAGGAGCAAGCACACGGATCGTTTACCCAAGTTCGGGCCGCGAGGATGCGTAAAACCCTAGTCCTGCTATGGTGGATGTATTGAGTGTTCTTGAGATTTCCGAACTAGCTACGGTGATTGTCCCGTTCCAAAAAGACGAATCCCACTCCTGGTCGCACTGGGCCTCCTTTTATAGGAAAAGGGGCTGCCACAGCGGCACACAGGAGGTGGAAAGGCCTACAGTGCGCGAGCTTATCGCACGACATTATGGGACAAAGTGCATTAAATGCACTACATAGGTGTCCATTAGCTTTATTGGGGACGGGAACGAGGCTCGTCCCGTTCGTCGCCGCTTCGCCTCGCTTCAACACGCGCCCAGGCTGGCGATGGATGCAACGCCATGTAGGTAGGCAGGCAGCTGAGGTGGTCCTATAGCAGGGCCTTTAGGAAGATCTGCATGCCGCCACGCAGGTGCTTGCTGATTTGGCCTGGATGCTGCATGTTGCCACACAGGTGCCTGCCCAGCTGGTTGGGCTGGCAGCTGCATGCGAACAACGGTGGAGTCTTGGCTAGTGTGAGCCTGGCAGTGGCCCTGCTGACGCCCTCGGCAAGGGTCTTGTCGGGGGCTCGGGAAGCATCTTGCCGTGGCGCTGCTGTCATCCCCGACAGATCTTGCCGGGGGTCTTGTGGATTTCCTCAGCTAGGATCTTGCCGAGGGTCGCCGTCTTCTAGTCCTCATCTAAACTCTTATATTTATGAGCTTGACGAAGATTTGCATGCCACCACAGAGGCGCCTCCCGAGCCTTGGTTCCAACAAAGTTGGTTAGGTTGGAGTCGGTGGGCTCAAGGGTGGTTCACTCCGCTGGCATCGAGCAAGTTCCCAGGCAAGGCTCTTGCCGGGGCTGCGGGGGACCGCCTCGGCAAGGACCTTGCCGAGGGAGTCCACCTCGCCCTCTTGCCCTCATGTGCTCCCGGTCTCGGTGTTGCCTTGGTCGTCTTGTGCCTTGGCTTCTCTCCGGCTTCCCTCCTTTGTCCTTTTAAGTGTGGCCGCGGCGCGTGGCTCTGACTGCCCATGCACAAGTAAAGGGGTCAAGAGGAGAGCCCCTACTTTTGTACACCGACAATAGGTTTATGCTATGCGATAATACTTGGTTAACTTACCATCGACTCTCTTCTTCTGCTTCACGTTGGAGGTTGCCAGAAGCGTAGTCTTCATTAGGACTAGCTATCCCCCTCTTATCCTAGTTTTTTGCAGTTCAGTCCACATATACTATCCCTTTCATTGATACTAATGCATATGTAGAGTAGCTCCTTGCTTGTGAGTACTTTGGATGAGTACTCACGGTTGCTTTGCTCCCCTTTTTTCCCCTTTCTACATTCGGTTGTTGCGACCAGACGTTGGAGCCCAGGAGCTAGACGCCACCGTCGACGACGACTCCTACTACACTGGTGGTGCCTACTACTACGTGCAGGCCGCCGCCGACAACCAGGAGTCGTTTAGGAGGATCCCAGGTAGGAGGCCTGCACCTCTTTCGATATGTATCCCAGTTTGTGCTAGCCATCTTATGGCAACTTGTTTAACTTATGTTTGTACTCAGATATTGTTGCTTCCGCTGACTCGTCTATGATCGAGCACTTGTATTTGAGCCCTCGAGGCCCCTGGCTTGTATTATGATGCTTGTATGACTTATTTATTTTTAGAGTTGTGTTGTGATATCTTCCCGTGAGTCCCTAATCTTGATCATACATGTTTGCGTGCATGATTAGTGTATGATTGAATCGGGGGCGTCACAAGCTGGTATCAGAGTCGACTGCCTATAGGAATCCCCCTCCCACACTCCTTGGACGAAGTTGGGTCTAGTCGATGAAAACTATTTTACTAACGTGGTTGTGCGGCCCATGGGCCCACGTCGCCATTGGGTGGTATTAGGATCTTTTATTCCTCGTCTATACTCTAGGGCTCTGATCTCTCTTCTATTTGGGTTAAATGAATTTTGCTAACTCTTAACTTTAGGATCTGGTGATCACTTCCACCCGAAGAGCCCCTTATTACCGATGACCGTCTGCTGCACCAAAAGATTCCGAAGATAATCTATGATGTGCTCTCAAGACTTTGTGCCATCGCTTTTGCAATTCACTTCAATCGGTAAACCCCTATGGATAACCACGCACACTTGCCATTCATACAATCATTCCTTGTTGATCTTGTTATTACAAGATACCCCAAGATTCTCTCTATTGTTCCAAGAATACTTTGTGCCTACTGCCTTGCATTTCTTGCCACATTAATACACCCTACGGATAATTCCTCGCACTTACCGAGTATTTGTTCTTTCCCCATTGTTCATATGTTTCATAAGATACATGGAAATACTATCTGATCTTCCGATATTCCTCTGCCGCTATTGCTCTGCAAATACTTGTCTACTGGCATTATGGTTGCATTCCATTTGACTAGCAATATTCATTAGTATCATTTGTCATATCATTTCGAGTCCCTTGATTCAATATGTTGCAAATGATCGCAATCCTCAATCAGATCCTAGAATTCATCCTACCGGCTCAGACATCATTTTAAACATGAGTTGGTTATCGACCCATCAAATTGTCGTCGATTGTACCCCTAAGCCTATTCAACTTATCCATCCTTAATCAAAGTGTTTGCTTTTGATCCCTTGAATTGGAAATCATAATTCCTTTGCATTTGAGCTTTGAATTAGTCAGTTGTTTCTATGATCCAATGCCTTCGCATTGTTCCTTCCTCTGGTTGAGTGCCGATGCTCACATCAGCTCTATTATGGTCCGTCTGATCCTTTATTGAATTATCAATCGATGGTGTCCTTCATATACAAAAACCTCGAGAAGTTCTTTCCCTGATACATAATGCCATTGGTAAATCCTATTCTCTGATTTGGCTAACCATGCTTTGCTTTTGAGCTGGTAATATTTACTCTTGAAGTTTGTGGTATATGCTTCTAAGATGCCCTGATGGGTTGAACCTATGCCTTCGTTAATCTGTGTGAATCCAAAAGTTTTCATGGGTCATACTACTGTGATAATTCACCAGTTAGGTTTTCACACTCAAATCATTTTAATAGATCAGTGAATGAATGGTTATGCATTGGAGAAGTGGGAGTCGACCTTGAACTTTGCTTTCATGCCCATGGACACGATGATGATATTTTCATGGAAGCTTCTCTTAAAATTAATTATTCCTTTGGTATAAGTTCATCATATATATGGGACATGGTCTTTTGCAATCATGGTTCTGGCCATATTGATATTCCTTGATTCTTTTCCTCGGGCAAGTTAAGGTACTTGTATTCTGCAGATCAATACCCCTGTCCAACCTTTGTTCTATCCTACTTTCGAGTTTACCCCTGGTATCTCGAGCATATCATGCTATTGCCCTACCTCTTTTGAACTTTTGGTGAAGTGGTACCCTTTTCATGTCATAGTCACTACACGGGTTCTGGGTTGTCATCAATCGAGAACACCGCATAGTGAATCAAATCAACATTGTGATTCAGTACTCCTAGTACTTTGTTGTTGGGAATTTTAATTATCCTTCAAGTCATTCCTAGCATGATCGAGTATATCATTATCGTGCAAAAAAATTTAACTGTGTTATCTGGTCCTTCTTCCTGGAGCACAATCTGCGACGATAGCTAAGCTTACATCAATCTTCCTCGTCATACACTTTCACCTTAAACAACAAGCTTGATTTCGAGTTTGTGTCGTAACCGTGGTTCCAATAACCTCTTACTTCATCATTCCTTTTACTTGATGTCATCGTTGATCGATTACATCTTCATGAAATATCTTGACAAAATTTGTCGTGATCATCATCAACATATTGACTCCTTCCAAGATATCAATCGAATTATTGATGAGAAATACCATCATTGCCCCTCAACGATTTGTATTATCATCGATGACATCATTGCCTTCCCTCCGACACAAACTTGATCATGTTATGGAGCTCCTTGCTATCCAGCTTATGTTATGTTCCACCTTTGATTATTATCATCTTTTATATCAAGGATGTTGTGAGAATTGCTCCACCTCTTAAATAATTCTTGGTATAGTTATACTTCTCCCCATCATCATTCTTTCTTGGTCCCCGTGTTGATTCTAACCGGGGTACCAACAAGTGAACAGTGTTGTTTCGATTCTGCACTTCTAGCAACCCTATTGCTTTGAAGTTAATGATCGATAGTTCATTCTTAGCCTATCGGTTATTGGATCCCCATTCTGACAATTGATCAGGCTACCTATGCCCATATTTTGGGCACACCTATCAACCGATGTTTAATTGTGTATGTTTTCCTCGAGCATACCTCATTATATCATTTGATCTGACAAATGTTATCTCCTTGTTCACATAAGTGTGGAAATCCATCTTTTGAAAATCTCAATGAATTGTCATTGAGTCAATCAGCCACCTCCTCACTTCTCCTTGATTTAATGATGAACTTTTGTTTCGAAACTCGTTTCCATAGTTCAATTCCTGAAAGTCTTACAATGTCATCTCGACAATTTGTGTTGCACCTTTCTTCTCAGGCATCCCGGGTCTGAGTTATCCTGACACCAATCAGATTTGAACCTCTATCAGATATGATGGTTGGAACATATTTCCAAGAGTTATCACATTGGTCTTTATGTGACCCGGTAAGGTGATGTCGTGCCTAGCACACCTGGCCCGAGGCCCTGTTGTTATAGATTTCTTTTCAGCAAGGTTATCCATTCTTCCATGAGGAAATTGTAAGACTTATTCTACAAGTTATTCCTGATGGATCCTTTGTGTTTCCAAAGTCTGATCTTCACCTGTTGACCATGTCAATGCTATCTCGAAGCATGTCTATGGTATTCCGATTTTCAACAAGAACATTTGAAGCCCAATGCTAAATGTTTCCTGCTCAATTATCCGAACACCATTGTATGGGTAATGTCATGAAATTTCTCTCCCCTACCTAAAGAGTTTTCTACATTATATCCTGTCATGGATATCATGCTCTACTTGCCCTTGGGAAGGATGTACCCTTGAAATATGTGTTAAACACATTTTCCTTTCCATCGTTCTATTTAACCTGATAATCATATTTTCCTTTCCATTGGTTGGTTTAATGTTTCTTGTGATCTATATGATCTAAGCCGTAATATTCTCCTGCTTACGTAAACACGTCGGTGTACAATTCTGTCAGCAAGACCCTGTTACTATTGTTGATGACATTCTGGTAGCCACCAATGGACGAGAATTTTGCCTATTGGTCTGCCTCGTTCAACGAGCAGGAAAATGGTTCTCTTCGTCCCTCGCCCTTGGTACCGACATTGTTTCCTACATAACCGACAGTCTACCCTCTAACATGCCTTGCTATCATGACCATGCAAGATGTCACCGCTCCTCCTACTTTTAACCCACATGGTGGACCCTAACCCACAGTTCCACAGGATCGAAACCTGACTCTCCTGTACACCCTGTTGCCAAAGTTATTCCTCGAGCTTGACTTCGTATGTAATTAACGGGCCACCTGCCTAGTGATCTATTCTGGTATCAGACGCAATATGTATTCTCGTTGCTCTGGACCCCTTTCACACGTTGTTTTAGGCATCGAACGATTGCCTACCCGCTCGAAACTTCTCATGGTACCTTCTTACCTTGCTCTTGATATCTTCATAAGTTTCAATTCGAGAGTTACCTTCCACCACCTTCCCCGATGTTATCTACCAGATAGTCAACCATGTAGAGGCCCGTTCTCCCGGAATACCCCCTCGTTCTTTTGTAAGTACGATGGAGTACCTGAAGAAAGGATGTCGACTTCATCATGATGAACCAAAGCAGAGAAATGAAGACATCAACGTAATGGATCGACCTCTTCGAGAAGAACAACCAAGACCGAGAACACTCGCTAGAATTTTGTAACCCGAATCTTCCCCCTTACTCCACCTCTTAAAATCTTGGGACGAGATTTCTTGTAGTGGGGGAGAATTGTGACGCCCGGATAATTAAGCTACAATGATCTAATGCTAATGATGACATGTCATCATGATTACTATGCTAACTGCCAACTATTTCAAATCAACTCCCAAAATCCCATATAAATTGCAACTGAGAAAACATTTCTTCAAAGTGACAAATAAAAATGTTGAATGGGTTGCAAATATTCACTAAATAATTAACATATAAGAAACAATATTAAATTGATTTTTAAATTGCCCCTAGGAATTTTTAGCGGATCAGCGGGATTAAATAAATACATTTTAATTCAAATATAAATTTGAATTGTCCCAATTGGCCTCAAACCTTTTTGTACAACCCTGTAAGATAACCTAGTATTTATGTGCTATGTCTCACAATTAACAAAAATCATCTGACAGCAAAAAGTAAATGCAAAACATTGGAGAAGCTACAAAACAGTAAATAAAATTGAAAAAAAAAGAAAGATGCCTAGCTACTACCGTGGAGTGGGCTCTATTTGCACAGTGCACTTGGCCCATCGTGAATAGTACCAATCCATCCCATCTCTCCCTCCTCTTCAACCTTAGCTACAGAGACTAGTGTGTGTCGTTCATCCGCGGCAGCCGTTGCTCGATTGCCACCACGCACACCATAGAGCCTCCCCATCCCTATAAGCACACCCCTGGGAAACCTAGATCGAGCTCGCCGGATCCCCTCTTTTTCCCCATCGCGCCCCCTCCTCATTTGCTCGAAATCAAGCGCAAGAGCTCGCACGGTGATCGTACCATCGTCGTTTCCATCTCCACCGTTCGCCGTCTGCTGATGCCTAGAAGAAGCGCGTCATCATCCTCTTATTCCACGCCGAGCGCCACCAGCTAGGACACCCTCATGCCGTCACTCACGTCGATCCCCTCCGCGGGCAACCATCATTGTCCGTCGTCGACGCGCTCGACCCCGCCTACCCCTCTGGTCGCTGGAGAACGCCACCACCATGCCGTCGTCACCAAGCCTCCCCCGAGCCCGTGAACACACATCTGCAGGGCTCTGTGAGATCCTCGCCTTCTCCCCTTTTTTTCATGTCGATTCTGTCATCTCAGCTCATCTTAGCTGCTGCGTCAGAACCCTCTATGAGCTCGTGCTGACCCTGCCCGCTCCCGACTTCTCATGACCGCACCTCATCGATGCATGCCGCGGCATACTACCGCGGGACGCGTCCATGGCCGCGCATGCACCACGCGCTAGCTGCCCCGTCCAATTGCGGGCCCGTGCGTCGTGCCCTTGACCTCCCGTGCGCGTCCTCCTGCTACTGCTGCTTTGCAGATGCAGCTCTGCTCACTTCTCTTCTGCTACTCTATTGCCTGTTGCTCGCGCCATGATCCCTCCCCGCCTGCCGCTGTTGTTGACTGCTGCCGCTACCACCGTCTTCGCTCGCATGCGCCACCCGCCTTGCCTTGTGTCGGTGTCAAAAATGGCAGATCTCGGGTAGGGGTCCCAAACTGTGCATCTAAGGTCGATGGTAACAGGAGACAGGGGACACGGTGTTTACCCAGGTTCGGGCCCTCTCTATGGAGGTAATACCCTACTTCCTGCTTGATTGATCTTAATGAATATGAGTATTACAAGAGTTGATCTACCATGAGATCGAGATGGCTAAACCCTAAAAGCCTAGCCTATATGACTATGGTAATGATTGTCCTCCCTCCGGACTAAGTCCTCTGGTTTATATAGACACCGGGAGGATCTAGGGTTACATAAGGTCGGTTACAAAGAAAGGAATCTACTTATTTGATCGCCAAGCCTGCCTTCCACGCCAAGGAGAGTCCCATCCGGACACGGGTGCAGTCTTCGGTCTTCGTATCTTCACAGCCCATCAGTTCGGCCCATGGCTAACAGGCCAGACACCCGAGGACCCCTTAGTCCAGGACTCCCTTAGTAGCCCCTGGACCTGGCTTCAATGACAAGGTATCCGACGGGTAGATCTGTCTCCGACATTGCAAGGTGGGTTCCTCCTTCCGAACTCTAAAATGGTCTTCGGACATAATGGTCGTGTCCAGACCTGTAACACACACACCACACACAACCGTAGAGAATATAATAATCCACGAGTCCAATCCGCTGACAATTTTTTGCAACATGACATCACGTCCGTCTGGTCATAATTTTGAACCGTTTTTCGTCTGTTGCTCCATGTTTCAAGACGCAGTTGCCATTGGCACGTGTTGTCAAAGCAAATATCGTGTCCCCTTATTGCCGGATTCTCATCAATACGGGCGTGGGTAACCCAACCGTGTCGTTTACACAACCCTTGGGAACAGGCGAGTTTCAAGGCGAGTGGGGAGGCGTTCAATATTCACTGCCTTTATAAGGGGATAAGGATTCCCCCTTCTTCTCCCATGCCTTCTTTCTTCCTCTGCCCTTCCACTCTTGAGCTCTAGCGCTCAAGTTCTCATCTTTTTCCCACTCGACCAACCACTCAACCATGTCCGGATCCGGAGGTCAAGGCAGGTGGATGGCCTCCTCTGTCAAGGAGAAGGACATCACTGAGCTTCGGGCGGCTGGGTATCTGGCGAAGGAAATCGCCCACCATCTTCCGGCCAAGAGGCAAGTCGTCCCTACACCGAAGCCCAACGAGAGGGTGGTTTTCCTCCCCCATTTCATCTGTGGGTTAGGGTTTCCACTCCACCCTTTCGTCCGCGGGCTGATGTTCTATTACGGGCTAGACTTCCATGATCTAGCCCCGAACTCCTTCCTCAACATCTCGGCATTCATTGTCGTGTGCGAGGCTTTCCTCCGCATCCAACCCCACTTCGGCCTATGGCTCAAGGTCTTCAACGTGAAGCCGAAGGTGGTGGATGGCCAGCATGCAGAGTGCGGAGGCGCCATGGTGAGCAAGATGCCCAATGCCATCTGGCCAAAAGGTACTTTCGTGGAGACTATCAAGGAGTGGCAGAAACTATGGTTCTATATCACAGAGCCTCGCGGCGCCACATGGGCTGCGGCTGCCCAATTCAACTCTGGAGCTCCGATGCGGCTCACTTCCTGGATTGAGAAGGGCCCAAATTGGTCTTCGTTAGACGAGCTGATAGCGCTGCAAATGCGTCTTCAAAGCATGGTGGATAAAGATATCAAGCTCGTCGACGTAATCCAGGTGATGCTAGTTCGCCGGATTCTCCTGTGCCAAAGCCGAAGCCGCCCATTATGGGAATTCAATCGGAGGAGGCACCAAGCTCTGGAAAGGCTATTCGGAACCACTCACGAAGACGCCTAGAAGTTGCTCTTCAAAGGCAACGAGACGCCGCCGGCCATAGATTCGGACCGTGGGAACGACATTACCCACCATGCCAACGAGGAACACCTTTAACACACCCTCTACTTGTTTACTTCAAGGAGGATACCTAAACTTTTATTGTTTCAGGTATGGACGAAGAGAGCGGAGCAGATTCGGTGTCCGGCTCCGCTGCCCGAGGAACCAGTCATCCCGCGCCTGGCAAAGATGCTGGAACCGGCACCCTATACGGCGCCGGAGAAGAAGGCCAAGAAGATGGCCAACGGGGTCCGAAGTGGCCCCCGCTGCAAGGGCACTTCGGACATGACGTCCGAAGACAAGACCCACTCCTCCGCTGCCGAAGACGAGGAGGAGGAGGAGAGCAACTCTCCCCCTGATGGGAGGAGGAAGAAGAGGGCGGCCTCCACAAATTTGGAGGCAGGGGTGCCCAAGTAGGGGAAAGGCCCTCTCGCGGACAACTCCGTGTGGGACGTCGACAGAAGTCCAGAGTGGCGCCCCCGGAACAAGCCCCTGGCCGCATCGTGAGTGCACACATCCAGTTATCTAGCCTCTCCACCTTATGGTATTTTATATGACTAGTCGTGTTATTTTAGTCTGGCCCACGACAGCTCCCAGCGATCCTCATCAAAAGGCTCATTGGATTCGAAAGCAATGGCCAGCGATTCACCGCCGGCCACTTACTCTCCAAGGCCAAGGGAGACAATGAGGTGCTACCCCAAAGGACCTTCCCGGGCCAGGGAGAGGTTCAGGAGGCCATCATGGCGGCGCCGGAGGGTGATACCTCGGTCGCCGGACACATGGGGGAATAGACCCCCATGGAGACTGATGATGGGGTCCATGCTTAGTTCGGCCCTCATCCTAACATGGATCCGGAGACCCATGCGGCTCCGGAATCTGACAGGCAGCCTCCTTCCAGAGAGGGGGGTGTGCATGTCCCACCGGTGTCCTCTGTCCATCCAGAGGCGCCGGATAATCTACTGGAAGCGCTACGAGGCGCTTCCATTATGGAAGAACACCGTATCCTTATGGGTACGATGATTGAGAAGGTTCAGTCCGTCAAGAGCGGACTGACCGAAGCCTACAGCGGCCTGCTGACAGGTTCTGAGGTAAGCGAAGCCAAAGGGAAAATCCCTATATATAGACAGTAGCCCCTGAGACACTGTTCGGTGTTCAGAAAGAAAAGCCGGACAAAGGATAAATTAAATTTCGCAGGGAACTAACTAAATGCATCTTATGTGAATAAGCAGGCGTCGTTGCTGGCCGCGACCTCACACACTGTCGAAGTCTCCGGACTAAAGCAGAGACTGGAGCGGGCCAAAGAGGAGCTCGGCCAAGCGAGGAAGCAGCTGGAAGACCAGCAAGGTATGTAGTGACTATATATTCGGAAAGTATAAATGATGTATACCGGCTGTAATATTATGATATGTGTAGGAGCGATGACTGATGTCGAGGCCCTTAAAAAGTCCCTGGCCGAAGCCGAGGGGAAAGCTGTCAAGGAGCAGGCCGCTCGTAAGAAGCTTAAGGCCACGCTGAACGAGGTCTAGCAAGAGCTCCTGGACGCGGTGAAGAAGTGTGAGGCCTTGGAAGGTGATGTTTCGGCTCGAGAGGCCGAACTCGCCAAGGCTCGCCAAAGCGTGGAAGCGGCCCAGGTTGAAGCCCAAGGTGCCCTCCAGGAGATCCAGGAGGCCAAGAAGATCGCGGTGGGTAAGGCATTTAGTATGCAAAGCCAGTATGTGAAGAAGTATTTCCTACTAACCCGGATTCGAAGTTCTCCAGGGGCATTTGCAGATCTGTCGCACAGTGTGTCCGACGCTGTAGAGTTCTTCCGAGCCGAAGAAGGGAGCTCAATGGAGAAACTGTTATGGTTGCAATACCTTGCGCCAGAACATCTAGTGCCCTTCACCGATCAGCTAAAATAGCTGGTCGAGCTGCATAGGGTGGCCGAACTGGACATGAAGGATTTGATAATCCGGTTGTGGCCTGCCGAAGTTATACCCAGCAGATACTTCGGACTCGTGAAGCGGCTGGTTGGTGCCTGCCCTCGACTGGACGTCGTCAAGAGGTCGGCCTGCATCAAGGGCGCGTGCATGGCCTTCGCCCGCGTCAAGGTGTGGTGGGCGAAGATGGATGCCGTCAAGCTTGTGACTGAGGGGCCACCTGAAGGCAAAGAGCACCGCACGCCGGAGTGGTATTTTGAAGACGTCCTGGAGGGGCCCCGCATTGTGGCGATGCAATGTGCGCAAGATATTATATTCGAATGAATATATTCATGTTGTCTCTGCCTTGTACGATGAAACAAATTTTGTTATGTAATATAATGTTTGTTAGATTTTAAATTTTACCTCCTGTGCGGCCGTGTTGTATGAAATCTGAGGGTTGCCCAGTCGTCGGCTTCTGCCCCCCATGTAGGTAGTACGGAGGTGTTCGGGATGGAATCTAAACAATCTTGATCCAATTATATGGTCCTTGAAGGAGTTGTTTAGCGCAACGAACTAGGCAATCAGACTATGTGGCTTTAACACCCTCACTTAGCCATAGGAGTTTGACAATAAAAACATGGGCGCAACCCATAGTATCTGAACCAGAGTGCTATAAGAATCTGATCGAGAAGTACCGATCCTTCACGTAATGCAGAAGAAATCTCCAATGATTTGCAACCTCCGAAGAGCTGACCGGCTCTCGCCGCATCATGACAGTCAGTTTTCGGCTTTCTCTACTGAGGTGCTCCTTTGGATAAACCAAGGCACAATCGCAGTAGTTCTCCCTTTACTACCTTAGACAATATAGAGGAATGTATGGTAGAAAGCACAGGAGCCGGGGAACCCAACTATTGACCAAAGACATGATTTGGAGCCAATGCATATAGTGCTAAATTCGGGGTGCCGAACTATACTTATAAAAAGTGTTCGGACTATTGTTGCCATAGTGTAGGGTGCTATGAAGCCCCTGGCAAACATCAAACGTACCAAAGTGTATGGGTGCTACCTGATAGGGTTACCACAGGGGAGAAAAAGGAAGAAAAGAAAAAAAAAGAAAATAGAAAGGGTGCAAAAGGTGATAAGCTGGGGCCTTAAAGCTCTAGTCGCGAACTGTTTTCATTGTAATTTGATTAATACATCGAGGTGCATTGATACCAGTAGTGAGATAAGCAACAGGCTATTTAACATGCCAAAAACCAAGGGAGAGCTGCATGTGGGTCCTGAAAAACAGGTAGAGTGATTGTTAACGAAACCACCTTAAAAATCCCCCATACGTCTGCGTTTCTCGCCGTCTTGGTGTGTTTATCCTTCAAGAGGGCTGGTGATCAAGCCATCAGATGGGGCCTGCGGGATTGAAACCTGAAAAGGAAATGGATAAAAGTGAAAGTATGTGTGTATCCGGTGTCGGTTGAGTCATACTGTGGATCACAAACTAGCTATGCCTCCGTCGATGCCCATGGAATTTTGAGTGCGTAGTTATGTACGCGTGGTGCGAATGCCACTACTTGACCAGGACTGAGACGTAGGCCGGATTGCTAGTCTAGCTCCTAGCAAGCCGAGCTGTCCTACTGCAAGGTAGTTCGGACCCTCTTGACGGTGTCCGTGGGCTCGACAGCCAAATTAAGGTTCTGCTTGAGAAGGTCGCTCTGTACTTATGCTGCTAAGGCAGCTTTGTGCTCTTCTGTACGGAGGGAGCATTCCATATTTTCATTGACTATTATGACGCCACGTGGACCGGGAATCTTGAGCTTGAGATAAGCATAGTGTGGCACTGCGTTGAATCGGGCGAATGCAGTCCGTCCGAGCAGTGCGTGATAGCCGCTGCGAAAGGGGACTATGTCGAAGATGAACTCCTCACTTCAGAAATTTTCTGGAGATCCGAAGACAACCTCAAGCGTGATTGAGCCCGTACAGTGGGTCTCTACACCTGGTATGACTCCTTTGAAGGTAGTCTTTGTGGGTTTGATCCGTGATGGATTAAAGCCCATTTTGCGCACTGTGTCCTGATAGAGCAGATTGAGGCTGCTACCCCCGTTCATAAGGACGCGCATCCGGTGAAATCCGTCAGTGATAGGGTCGAGGACTAGCACGGCTGAGCCAACATGACGGATACTAGTTGGATGATCCCGACGATCAAAGGTGATCGGGAATGACGACCATGGGTTGAATTTTGGGGCGACTGGCTCTATCACGTAGACGTCCCTTAGTGCGCACTTGCGCTCCCTTTTGGGGATGTGTGTAGCATATATCATGTACACTATTTTGACTTGAGGGGGAAACTTCTTCTGTCCCCCTGTGTTCGGTTGCCGGGGCTCCTCATCGTCATCCTCGCTTTGTGATCCCTTTTCCCAGTTCTCGAGTTTAATTTTCCGGCCTGCTTGAAAACCCAACAACCTCTATTGGTATGATTGGCTGGTTTGTCTGGGGTGCCGTGTATCTGGCACGGGCGATCGAGTATGCGGTCCAGGCTGGATGGCCCCTGATTGTTTCTTTTGTATGGTTTCTTCCGCTCGCTGGACTTGGAGCCACTGAATCCGGCATTCACTGTAGTGCCGTCGGTATTATCACCATTGCTTCAGCGTTTGTGTCTGTTACATCGGAGCTTGCCATTGCTGGTTTTGACCTCTAAGGGTCCTGCCTCACTGGCTGTGTTTTTGCTACGAGCCAGCCAACTATCCTCACCCGCGCAAAAGCGGGTCATGAGTGCCGTAAGGGCTGCCATAGATTTTGGCTTTTCTTGGACGAGGTGGCGAGCGAGCCATTCGTCGCGGATGCTATGTTTAAAGGCCGCTAGGGCTTCGGCATCCGGATAGTCGATGATTTGGTTCTTTTTGGTTAGGAACCTAGTCAAGAATTTCCTGGCTGACTCTCCGGGTTGTTGAACTATGTGGCTTAAGTCATCGGTGTCTGGTGGCCGAACATATGTACCTTGGAAGTTGTCGAGGAAGGCTTCTTCCAAGTCCTCCCAGCTGCCGATAGAATTCTCAGGCAGGCTGTTTAACCAGTGCCGAGCTGGCCCTTTAAGCTTTAGTGGGAGGTATTTGATAGGATGGAGGTCATCTCCGTGGGCCATGTGGATGTGGAGGATAAAATCCTCAATCCATACCGCAGGATCAGTTGTCCCGTCATATGATTCAATATTCACGGGTTTGAACCCTTCGGGGAATTCGTAATCCATTACTTCATCAGTGAAGCAAAGAGGGTGTGCGGCGCCTCTATACCTGGCCGCATCGCGATGTAGCTCCGATGGTGTCCGTCTGCAGTTGTCGGCTCGGGCGTGACAAGGTTTGTCACATCCGAATAGGTAGCCATCATTACGTGTCGAGGAACGTCCTCGCGATCCGTAAATCGATCGGGTATGTACTGTTCTATTTTCCAGGGTCTCTCGGAGGTCGTATTTATGACCCCGAACTGTTTTGTCACTATTTTTACGTGGAGGTGGGACAGGCTGTTGTTCGGCTTGAGTTGCTGCTCTATCTCGACCACGTGGTGGTCGGTCCGCCGCACTGTCCCGACCGCGTAGTGGTCGATCGGCTGCATTATGCAAGGGAGGTATGGGCTCCGGCGCCTCTTCATCGAACTGAGGTAGCAACCTTCACTTTGGGTAACTCTTGGCTGGGCGTCTAAGGCCGTATTCTTCGGCTACCAGAACATCGATCCACCTGTTGACGAGTAGATCTTGCTCGGCTTGAAGCTACTGCTGCTTCTTTTTCAGGCTCCTTCCGGTGGTTATTAGTTGGCGCTTGAAGTGCTCCTGCTCAAGAGGTTCCTCAGGCGCGATGAAATCTTCATCGCCGAGGCTTTCCTCATCCTCGGAGAGCGGACAGTAACTACCTCCTCCGAGTCATTGGGCCTGGCCTATTCGTCGGGGCTAGCTTGCCAGTTTTCTTGCTCCTCATGTCCGGATGTTACCTCAGCAAGGTCCTCATTGTTTTTGGCGTCGTCCAGAGTATTGTTTTCTCTGGTGCCAGCATTGGTGTCTTTTGAACAACGTGACTTAGAGCGGCGCTGAGGACGTGGTGCTTTTGCTGTGTCTCAGGAGGTTTATTCTCGACTGGATTTTCTTTGTCATCATCGTTAGTTGTTTTAGGTGTGTCCACCATGTACACATCGTACGAAGAAGTTGCCGTCTAGCATCCAGTAAATGGTGGATTTTGGTTTTGCTCCTCATCAGCATCGTTGTCCATACCATCAATGTCTTCGGAGCCGTAATCGAGTGTGTCAGTTAAATCCTTGACCGTGGCTATGCAATGGGTGGAGGGTGGGAAGCAAAATTCTCTGTCATTAGCTTTTAGTTCGAACCGGATATAGTTCGGCTGTGAATCCCCCGCTAAGGATAGATTTTTTAATGAATTCAGCACATCGCCCAAGGGTGAGTGCCGGAAGATGCCCGCGACACTGAATTCGGTGATCGATAACCAATCATGCTCGACATGCGCGGACGCACATAGTTTGGAACTTTTAACCGGAAACGAGCCCGAGGTTCTGGGGACACAGGCATTACCAGAGGTTAGGTCTGTGTGCGGCTCCAACGCCGTGGAGTCTGCGGCTTCCGTGGCAGGGTTAAGCTTCCTGTCCTCGGAAGGCGTGACCTGCTCCGGATCTAAGGCCAGAGCGGTTACAGGTGCAATTTCCTGGGTATGGCCCGATGGCAGATCTAAGTCATGTTCATCAAGGTGATGGGGAGCAATTGTCGTGGTATCGAATCCGTCAAAGATCAAGTCTCCGCAGATATCCGTGACGTAGTTCAAGCTCCTGAATATGACCTGACGGCCAGGGGCATAGCTGTCGATCTGCTCTGGATGGCCAAGAGAGTTGGCCCGCAGTGCGAAGCCGCCTAACATGAAGATCTATCCAGGGAGGAAGACCTCCCCTTGGACAACGTCATTGTGGATGATTGAAGGGGCCATCAAAATTTTTGAGGATGCCACAGTGGAACTCTCAATGAAAGCACCAATGTCGGTATCAAAACCAGCGGATCTCGGGTAGGGTGTCCCGAACTGTGCGTCTAAGGTCGATGGTAATAGGAGACAGGGGACACGGTGTTTACCTAGGTTTGGGCCCTCTCTATGGAGGTAATACCCTACTTCCTACTTGATTGATCTTAATGAATATGAGTATTACAAGAGTTGATCTACCACGAGATCCAGATGGCTAAACCCTAAAAGCCTAGCCTATATGACTATGGTAATGATTTTCCTCCCTCCAGACTAAGTCCTCTGGTTTATATAGACACCGGGAGGATCTAGGGTTACATAAGGTCGGTTACAAAGAAAGGAATCTACTTATTTGATCGCCAAGCTTGCCTTCCACACCAAGGAGAGTCCCAGTCGGACATGGGTGCAATATTCGGTCTTCGTATCTTCACAGCCCATCAGTTCGGCCCATGGCTAACAGGCCGGACGCCCGAGGAGCCCTTAGTCCAGGACTCCCCCACCTTGCGCCGCCAGCATCTAGCCACTTCCACCAGGCCACTCCTGCTTGGGGCCTCCTCCTGCACCCCCACCCCATGCACTGGGCGATGGCCGTCGGTGCTCCTCTAGGAGCGGTCGTGCGAGCCCCAGTCGTGGCCTCGGGCCACCGCAGGATTGGGCCGGCATGAGTAATCGAGGGATTAGCCCATGTTGGAATTCTTTTTGTTGTTTGTTTTGTTTTGTTTTGTTACATTAGTTAGATGGCCCTATGACTAGTGGCTCCCCACTGCTATTTACTATAACTTAATTAAAGTCAACACTAAGTCTAGTCACTAACAGGTGGGCCCCAAGTCAACCTTTGAACAGTCAACTGCTAACTGGGCAGTTGACTGGGCCCACTATCAGCCTCAAATGCAAATAGCTGGGTACACTCTGTGTTTACCCATAGCACTTTAACCTTTTATTTTTCATATTAATATTAAATCCAGAAATTCCTGAAAATCAATAAAACTTCGAAAAATTGTATAAAATAATCTGTAACTCCGATGAGAATGTTTTGTACATGAAAGTTGCTCAGAAAAATATAATGAATCCGAATACGCTGTCCATTCATTCACCACACGTCCCTAGCATAGCGAACATGCAACCGCCCCCTCCATTTCATCTGTCCGAAAATGCCAAACACTGGGAACACTTTCCCGGATGTTTCCCCCTTTTGTCGGTAGCACCTAGTACCGCAGTAGGTCACCCTTAGCATCGCGAATTGCCATGTTATGCTTTTGTGTTGCTTTGATTGCTCTGTTATTTATTGTGTTCTCCCTCCATTACTTCTTTCCGGTAGACCCCGAGACCGCGGTTGAACCAGTGATCGACTACTTCACCTTCAAGGGTCCATTTATGTCTGCAGAGCAACCAGGCAAGCCCCCCTGATCACCAGATATCGCCCATTCTTCTATCTACTGCTTGCATTAGAGTAGTGTAGCATGTTACTGCTTTCTGATCCTATCCTGATGCATAACCTGTCTTTGCTACTACTGTTGTTACCTTTACCTGCAATCCTAAATGCTTAGTATAGGATGCTAGTATTCCATCAGTGGCCCTACATTCTTGTCCATTTGCCATGCTATACTATCGGGCCGTGATCACTTGGGAGGTGATCACGGGTATATACTTATATACATAATATATGATACCTGTGGTGACTAAAGTCGGGTCGGCTTGTAGAGTACCTGCGAGTGATTCATGGATTGGGACCAAAATGACGTTTTTCCGGTGGCCCTCTGAGTGGACCTTTGTGGCGGAGCGACAGGGCAGATTGAGACCACCTAGGAGAGAGGTGGGCCTGGCCCTGGTCGGCATCCGCCGTTAATTCAATTAACACGCTTAACGAGATCTTGGTATTTGATCTGAGTCTAGCCATTGGCCTATACGCACTTACGAACTATGCGAGAATAGTTATAGGCACTCAATGTTGTGGTATCAGCCGAAGCCTTCTTGACGTCAGCGACTGAGCGGCGCGCGCCGGATTGGACTGGAACACCTGCTCTTGTATTAGGGAGGCTAGGTCTGCTTCCGGCCGCCCTCGCAACGTGCAGGTGTGCAATGGGGGATGGGCCCAGACCCCTGCGCACATAGGATTTAGACTGGCCTGCTGACCTCTCTGTTGTGCCTAGGTAGGGCTGCGACGTGTTGATCTTCCGAGGTCGGGCATGACCCAGGAAAGTTTGTCCGGCCAGGGGAATCGAGCGTGTTGGGTTATGTGGTGCACCCCTACAGGGAAGTTTATCTATTCTAATAGACGTGTCCCTTAGTAAAAGGATGATGTCGACGTTCTAGGAACGGGGGTCGCCAGACTTGCCTGCCTGCGGCCCACGACATGGCTCCACCAGCAGCCCTGTACGGCCCATCTTCACTAGCAAATACTCAAGACCCTCACGAGGGGCCAAGCCTCGCGAGGCGGACGATGCAAGACCTCCTCAGGGGTGGCCTCACCAGGCTGGCTCGCGAGAGGCGGAGAGATCAAGGCAAGGGACACGTCGCGAGGTTTGTGTGATGCAAGCCATGATGACTGGAGCCAGGCGGGCGCCAGCGCTCGTAGTGTCCTTGTTTCCTCTTTGGTGCTAAAGGGGCAAGCGCATGCGACGAGTCCGGAGGCATCAGGCAAAGGTTTCCATATCGATGCAACAAGACCAAGACCAGCAGGACGGCAGGACGGATGTCACCGTGGAGCCCAAGACGGCGTCACCACCAGAGCCTTTGGCAGGCGAAGACTAATTTTGTCAGGATAACTTGTACTAGTTGTCTCCTTCAAATTTGGCCATTGTGGGATCCCTTCCCGCTCAATATTTGGGAAGAGGACCAGGGCCTCTATATATAGGACTAGCCACCACCATAGTAGGGAGAGGCTCATCTCATCTAGAGAGACCATCCCCAACCACTCAAGCTGACCAAGCACAAGAACACCTCTGTAACGCCCTCGATGTGGCTATATCTCCCACGTGTCGAAGCACGACTTAGAGGCATAACCGCATTGAAAGCAATGTTGCAACTGAGGTAATCTTCACACAACCCATGTAATACATAAGGGAAAGAGATACATAGTTGGCTTACAATCGCCACTTCACACAATACATGAATAAAGCATTACATCATCCAGATACAATCAAGGTCCGACTACGGAACCAAAATAAAAGAAGACTACCCCAAAAGTGACACGGATCCCCGATCCACCCCAACTGGGCTCCACTACTGATCAACTAGAATGAAACAACACAAAGGACAAGATCTTCATCGAGCTCCTCCTTGAGCTTGGTTGCATCATCGGCACGATATCATCGGCACCTACAAGCTGGTTTTGGAAGTATCTGTGAGTCACGGGGACTCAGCAATCTCACAGCCTCGCGATCAAGACTATTTAAGCTTATGGGAAAGGTAAAGGTATGAGGTGGAGCTGCAGTAAGCGACTAGCATATTTGGTGGCTAACTTATACGCAAAAGAGAGCGAGAAGAGAAGGCAAAAGCACTGTCGAACTACTATGATCAAGAAGTGATCCTAGGACAACCTACATCAAACATAACTCCAACACCGTGTTCACTTCCCGAACTCCGCCGAGAAGAGACCATCACGGTTACACACGCGGTTGATGTATTTTAATTAAGGTCAACTTCAGGTTTTCTACAACCGGACATTAACAAATTCCCATCTGCCCATAACCGCGGGCACGGCTTTCGAAAGTTCAAAACCCTATAGGGGTGTCCCAACTTAGCCCATCACAAGCTCTCACAGTCAATGAAGGATATTCCTTCTAGCGGGAAGACCCGATCAGGCTCGGAATTCCGGTTACAAGACATCCTCGACAATGGTAAAACAAGTCCAGCAAGACCGCCCGATGCGTCGACATCCTGATGGGAGCTGCACATATCTCGTTCTCAGGGCAACACTAGATAGGTCTAGCTACGAGTAAAACCATCCCTCAAGTTTCCCCGAGGTGGCCCCGCAGGCTGCCCATTTCGGACCAACACATAGACAAGCACTGGCCCCGGAGGTTAAAATAAAGATGACCCTCGGGATGCGCGACTCCCAAGGGAAAAAGGCTAGGTGGCGAATGGTAAAACCAAGGTTGGGCCTTGTTGGAGGAGTTTTATTCAAAGCGAACTGTCAAGGGGTTCCCATTATAACCCAACCGCATAAGGAACACAAAATCCGGGAACATAACACCAATATGATGGAAACTAGGGCGGCAAGAGTGGAACAAAACACCAGGCATAAGGCCGAGCCTTCCACCCTTTACCAAGTATATAGATGCATTAATTAAATAATAGATATTGTGATATCCCAACAGAATATCCATGTTCCAAACATGGAACAAGCTCCAATCTTCACCTGCAACTAACAACGCTATAAGAGGGGCTGAGTAAAGCAGTAACATAGCCAAACAACGGTTTGCTAGGACAAGGTAGGTTAGAGGCTTGGCTCAACAATATAGGAGGCATGATAAGCAAGTGGTAGGTATCGCGGCATAGGCATAGAAAAAGAGCGAGCATCTAGCAAGCAAAGATAGAAGTGATTTCGAGGGTATGGTCATCTTGCCTGAAATCCCGCAAGGAAGCAGAACGAGTCCATGAAGAAGATAAACAGACATAGTCGAACTGATCCTCACAAACGCGACGTTATCAGAAACAACCCGAAGAAGCAACACCGGAAAGAAAGCAAACAACATAGTAAACAATCATCACATAAGCATGGCATGATGCACAACCTAGTATGATGCATGTCCGGTTTAAAGAGGCATGGCATGGCAAAGGGCACAAACAAAACTACAAGTTAAGTGGAGCTCGATATGCAACGAGTTGCATATTGACGGAACACCACATCAATTATTTAGTTCTCTCTCGTTTATGTACCCAACAATATTAAATGTTGTTAAACATGGCAAGAGGTGAAACATGAGTAAAATACACAGTTAGGCATTTTAAATGAGGCCGGAAACATCAAACAACAATTCCGGTAAATCCTCATGTGCATATTATACGGTTTGGTACTGTTGTACCCTAAACATAATTTTAGAGTTGTTAAACATGCTAGATGAGTACACCATGTTAAACTAGGCATTTTTCCACCCCATTTACATATGAAGTTTGTTACAAACCGAGTTACGGTTAAATAGTTATGAAATAAAGCATTTTAGCAAGTTATTTAAACAAATTCAAACAAACAGTATTTTAAACACTTTAAACATGGATGAAAGTTGCATATTATTAAACTAGACAAAATTCTAAGCAACTTTCATATATAATTCATTTTAATCCGATGCACCAATTGTGAGTTATTATATGCATGATCCACAAGGGCTTTCCTGCAAAAATGCTCTCCTCTGGAAAAATAGACAAAATGCAGAACTGAAGAAAACCAGAGGCGGGCCGAATCGGACTGGGCCAACAGTGCACAGCGGGGTTCTGACCCAGTGGGCCTTGGCCCAAGGAGGTGGAAACAGCAGGCCGGGCGACTGGGCCGGGAGCTGGGCCTTGGGGCGCATCTAGCGGTAGCTCGCGTGCGAGGCGCAGTCAACGCGAGCGTCGACCGCGTTGTCCTCCTCTCGAACGGAGGCGGCAACTGTACTTGGAGGCGGCAAGAGTGCAGGCGGGCGTGGACTCCAGGGCGCGGGGAGGCAATGTAGGGACCAAGGTGAAGCAGGGGAGGTCCGGCATGGGCGCGGGATTCCGGGACGGCGGATCTGGCCGGGAACGGGCTGAAGCTGCTGCTAGTTCAGGCGACGGAGACAGGCGCACTTGTCCTGGACGAAGCAGAGGACTTGGCGCGGCTACAATAGTGAAGACCTGCCGGGTCCGACGAGCAACCGAACAAGGAGGACGGGGAGGGGCGTCGGGGCCGGATCCTGCTCTGCTGCCGCGGGCACGGGGACGAGGAGGAGGGAGCTCGTGCTCCTGCGGGTTCGGGCAAGGAACAGAGCAACTCCGGCGCTGCACGGGCGGAAAAAGGCATAGACGAAGACTCGGGCTCCTGCTCAAGGTCTGAGGCGGGCGCACCGCGAGCGCACGGGGATGGTGGTGGCGTCGTTGCCCTGTTTACGGAGAGACAGAGGAGAACAAGGTGAGGTTTGGGGGAGAAGAAAAGGGGCGGGGAAGGAAGAAAAGGCAGGGGTGCGGTTCCTCCGGCGACTAGGAGCTGCTGCTCCGGTTGCTTGCAGGTGAGGAGGCCCGCAGGAGGTGCGAGGCAGGGGCTCCTGCTACTGGCCAGAAAACACGGGAGGTGGTCAGACGCCGTGGGTTTGAGGGGGAAGGATCTGAGAGGGATGGTGGTTGGCTCGGCGCTTAAACCAAGGGAGAGAGTGGCGGCGGCGTGGGGATTTGGTGGAGATTGGACAGGCTAGGGCTAGGGTTGTACTATTATTTATATCAGAAGAATTTAGGTTAGGGGCTACCTCCTCCCTCCGATCACAATCAGATGAACGCGAATAAAATAGCTAGGGAGTCCAAATAAGAAAACGGAGATGTTTTGTAGATGTTTGGAGATGATCCGGATCCAACGGTGACGAAAGTCCGGTTCGGGTCCGGGACAACTTTCGGACGCGCGCGCGAGGAGGGCCGCGGGCTAACGAGAGAGGTTAGGTTGGGTCTGGCGGATTGTGAAGAGCGGGTTGGTCTGAGAGAAGAGGGGAGAGATGCAGCCCGGCACGGTTTCCGGAGACCAAAAACGTCCGACGTTAGACCGGCTATACTGCCGCTATAGTTATCCGTTGGGGCATCAAACGATCTCCGAATGCGATGAAACTTGACAGGCGGTGTATCTACACTATAATAAGACCACACGTCAACTCTCATCCTATTCAGAGAACATATTCCAGCCACTTATAAAATACTATTTCGGACATGCCGCAGGCGCGTGCAAGTGTGTCTGGGCTCAGAACGGACAACAGAAGGAACGAGGAGACCGGGACGGATGCAAGTTTTGAAAACATGATGATGCAATGCGGATGATGACATGGCAAGATGCAACATGCAAGCAAAATATAAGGCAACAACAATGAATAACTGGAGGACACCTGGCACATCGGTCTCGGGGCGTCACAACACTCCACCACTACGAGAGGATCTCGGGTCGAGATCCTAGGGATGGCACCGGAGGGACAAGGAAGAGAAAGAGAAGAGGTAAACTAAATTGCGTCTTTGACAATTGAGTGAAACCAAAGAACCTTGCGAGGTTGAACAAATTCGAGAAAAGAATACAACGAAGGTGAACAAAGTTCAAACCTCCGTTAGGGAAGAGGAACAAGGAACCTTACTAGACCCTTGTAGGTTGAAAAACATAAGAAAAGTGTTACAATGGACAATAGGTACATGCAAGCACTCCGATTGAAATGAGATGCAAGGCTTGATAAGGCGAAAAGAACTTGAGCAAAGGGGCACAATACTCCGGTTAAAACAAGATAGGGAAGGAATAAGAATGATATAATTTGGGCAGCATTCCGACTGAAAATGGAAGGAATTAACAAGAACTTGACAAGATGAGAGGATAGTTGATGAAATCAACAACACACTACCTTCATAACTACTGAAAGAATGGCACAATGGGTAAGAACGATTTCAGACGGCACTCCGGTTGAGAATGGAGGTAAAACTTGGTAAGATGAGAGAGCTTGAATGAAAACATGACACTCCGGTTGAATGGATAAGCAAAAGGAAAGAACATGATCTTCACAATACGAGATGATGAGTGAAGAGAGCATCATTCAATGCCTCTGGAAGAAATGAAAGAATGTAATGAAAAGAACGGGTAAGAAAACAACATGTTCTACCTCAAATGAATTTGAGAGAGCATCCTTAAAAAGAAGGATTGAACGGAGTTGTTGGGAAAACCAACAACGAAAAGAATAAGATTGTAGTGGACTTATGGAGAACAACTCAAAACTATGAGGTGAAATTCTGCCACTCACGAGAAAAAGAATTGGATTGATATGAACAAGCAGACGAGAAAATATTTCACCGGGAGGATAGATGAAGAACTTTGATCATATATTATCACCATTAATAGCAACAAACCTTAGGGAAAGTTTTAGGTGAAATATAACCCAAGATAACTCCAACGAAGAGGTTGATGGATTTAAAATACCCCATTCTTGACAACATGTGAATCATGAAACATGAACTCAAATTATCAAGAATGACATAATACCACCTCCGATGATACGGTAGAAACAATTGCACTCCAGATTGCAAGATGAAGAATGCATGCGCTCCTCTAAAGAGAATCTCGATGAACACTTCGAGAAAGAATTAAATCCTTGATGATCCATCATGTAGAACCTTCATGAAGAACTCCGGTAACAAAAGGATGATCAAACAGGAAGGAAAGAGAAGTTGAAACACAAGGTGAAGCCTTGTAATGATTTAGAAGAATCTCCATGGTGATATAATTGAAAGAGGTTGGAACTCCGGGAAAAAGAGAAGATGAACAATTGAAAATAGGAATTTGATGAGCCTCCGGAATAGGGAATTGAGTTCACTCGATGAAACAAGAATAAGAATTACATTATGCTTATCCTTCACCAATTTGAATTGATGACAAGCAACGTATTTGGCATACTACTTATTCTCGTAGAAAGGATTAAGATAGATATAGCGTCAACTTGGGAAGGTCTTCAACGAACCACCGGTAGGATTGGAAGAACGAATGAATTGATATGATGAAGAAGGAAGAGAACTCTTGAACAAACCACCATAAGAATTGAAAAAAATGAACAAAATAAAGGAATGAATCACCGCTAAGAATTAGCAAATGAACGAAGATGTTTGAGAGAATTTAGATCCATGAGAACGAATAGATTACGAGCTGATTAGAGAGTCCTTGATTTAAGCACCGGTATGATTTTGAGTATGAGAGATGAAAGCTGGAATGAATAAACCTGAATTTATGGACTCCGGATAATCAAACTGAGAAGACTCTTGAATTGCTCCGGATAGGTGGAAAGAATACTCACAATCAAAAACAATTATGAGAAGATGGCACGAAGCTAGAGCCATGAATCTTGAAGAGAATGGAGCAAGATATGGAGGAAAAATTCTTCTTCGGTCTTCAAAATCTGAGAATGACGACTAGAAACACCACCAAATTGTTGAGATACTCCGGGATGAAAATTAGAAAGGTTGAACCAACGATGAAAACAATTTGGAAGATCTTGGGGAAGACATTTGACTGATGATAATTCATTCTTACGTCAAGCTTTAGAAGATTTGAGAATAACTCCGGGAGAATAAGAAGAGTCAGGTAAGATCCTGGGAAAAGACCTGTGGGTTAGGGCCCACTCAAAAGAAACACCGTTGAAAAGATTTGAAGAAAGATAGATAGCACCGGTTGAATAAAAGGCTTGAATGAGACAACATCCTCGACAGAGTTTGAACGAAAGAAGAGTGGAAACACGAATCTTCGAGATATCTTGAGCACTCCGGAACAATAGAATAGCAAGCGGGGAGGATTAAGAGGTGCACCGGCATAAGAACACATTTGAAACGAGGAAAAGGATGTGATCAACAAAGCTTGAATTAAATCCACCAGAGAAAAAAAGGCAAATAATGATAAACGTGAGGCTTCGTTAGAATTTCATGAGAATCACCGGGTAAGAACATGAAGGAAAAGAATGGAGAGACTTCACATGAATAAAAGGATACATGATTAAGAAATATGAGTCCTAGGAGAAACAAGGGTGGGAAAACAAAGACAACTTGGGATGGATGAACGAACACCGTTGAGAAAGCTGAGATTGGATCTTGCGGATGTTGAAAAGTTTGGATCCACTTGAAGAGAAACATACCGGTGAAAAGGATTGACATGACAATCTCGATGAACAAGAAGGATTAGTATGCACATAGGAGTATGAGAACACCACTTAGGAAAGGTATGGAATCAACTCTTGACTTCGAAGCAACTCGAATACCACAACTCAAAACAAAAAAAGTTTTGGCTTGCAGAATAAGCCGGAACAAACATATGATAGAGATTTCGTCTGAAGTTTTCGTGGTGGGGCCTACACGGGCTCGATCGTACAGCACGATCATGTACAAGGCAGTGCACATGACATACGAAGCGTCCCCGAGTCAGCATAGCCAAGGACTCTTTAAGACACAACGAGACCACTGTAAAACCGACCGTGGATAGGCGGACCACTAGACGTCGAACCCCAATTTCATATCATACATCTGTCGGAAAGATATCCTAAGAGCTACTTGAATTCCCACTTATAAACTCCCAAAATTTTCCGGTTATGCAATCAGGTGTTGGGGATACAGGGGAAGCATAATATCTCACCCAAAACTAGCAAATCCTACATCCAGTTGTATCCATCCTTCAACACATAACCAAGAAACCTTTGGAAATCATCTACCTCAACCTTCGAAAAGCATCCGTTATATGAGTTATGGCAATACTCCCGAACTCCCGCCTAGTACTGGGTGGCGTCGAGGTTATCTCACCAACAACTGCATAAAAGAGATTTTCGATGTCGGCGAAACTAAACTCAGGTATTCCAGAACTGCAACGATAAAATTGTGACGACAACACCTCGGAGCTCAACTCCCCGGGACACTGCCACAACCCCTAAATGACAGGAGGCACCAAGAACAATGTTCTCGTCACAAAACCATCGGAACGATTCCAAGATACCCGCGTGATCCTAAAAAAATTTTAGTGAAATTTGAGAAGAGAAGAGTCAAAACTCTACGTCAGGATGCCTCACCAGAGCGACGAAGGGACTGAGGAGTAAAAAGAATTCCTAACTCTCCGATATATATAATCCTAAATGACTCAAAACATTTTTCTAGACTCAACAACGCCAGCTATTCGATCAAGCAAGGGGCTCCTAAGGTCGGGGAAGGCTCTGATTACCAACTTGTAACGCCCTCGATGCGGCTATATCTCCCACGTGTCAAAGCACGACTTAGAGGCATAACCGCATTGAAAGCAATGTCGCAAGTGAGGTAATCTTCACACAACCCATGTAATACATAAGGGAAAGAGATACATAGTTGGCTTACAATCGCCACTTCACACAATACATGAATAAAGCATTACATCATCCAGATACAATCAAGGTCCGACTACGGAACCAAAATAAAAGAAGACTACCCCAAAAGCGACACGGATCCCTGATCCACCCCAACTGGGCTCCACTACTGATCAACCAGAACGAAACAACACAAAGGACAAGATCTTCATCGAGCTCCTCCTTGAGCTTGGTTGCATCATCGGCACGATATCATCGGCACCTACAAGCTGGTTTTGGAAGTATCTGTGAGTCATGGGGACTCAGCAATCTCATACCCTCGCGATCAAGACTATTTTAGCTTATGGGAAAGGTAAAGGTATGAGGTGGAGCTGCAGCAAGCGACTAGCATATTTGGTGGCTAACTTATACGCAAAAGAGAGCGAGAAGAGAAGGAAAAAGCACGGTCAAACTACTATGATCAAGAAGTGATCCTAGGACAACCTACGTCAAACATAACTCCAACACCGTGTTCACTTCCCAGACTCCGCCGAGAAGAGACCATCACGGTTACACATGCGATTGATGTATTTTAATTAAGGTCAACTTCAGGTTTTCTACAACCAGACATTAACAAATTCCCATCTGCCCATAACCGCGGGCACGGCTTTCGAAAGTTCAAAACCCTGCAGGGGTGTCCCAACTTAGCCCATCACAAGCTCTCACGGTCAATGAAGGATATTCCTTCTAGCGGGAAGACCCGATCAGGCTCGGAATCTCGGTTACAAGACATCCTCGACAATGGTTAAACAAGTCCAGCAAGACCTCCCGATGCGCCGACATCCTGATGGGAGCTGCACATATCTCGTTCTCAGGGTAACACCAGATAGGTCAAGCTACAAGTAAAACCAGCCCTCAAGTTTCCCCGAGGTGGCCCCGCAGGCTGCCCATTTCGGACCAACACTTAGACAAGCACTGTCCTGGGGGGGTTAAAATAAAGATGACCCTCGGGATGCGCGACTCCCAAGGGAAAAAGGCTAGGTGGCGACTGGTAAAACCAAGGTTGGGCCTTGCTGGAGGAGTTTTATTCAAAGCGAACTGTCAAGGGGTTCCCATTATAACCCAACCGCATAAGGAACGCAAAATCCAGGAACATAACACCGATATGAAGGAAACTAGGGCGACAAGAGTGGAACAAAACACCAGGCATAAGGCCGAGCCTTCCACCCTTTACCAAGTATATAGATGCATTAATTAAATAATAGATATTGTGATATCCCAACAGAATATCCATGTTCCAAACATGGAACAAGCTCCAATCTTCACCTGCAACTAACAACGCTACAAGAGGGGCTGAGCAAAGCGGTAACATAGGTAAACAACGGTTTGCTAGGACAAGGTGGGTTAGAGGCTTGGCTCAACAATATAGGAGGCATGATAAGCAAGTGGTAGGTATCGCGGCATAGGCATAGCAAAAGAGTGAGCATCTAGCAAGCAAAGATAGAAATGATTTCGAGGGTATGGTCATCTTGCCTGAAATCCCGCAAGGGAGAAGAATGAGTCCATGAAGAAGATAAACAGACGTAGTCGAACGGATCCTCACAAACACGACGTTATCAGAAACAACCCGAAGAAGCAACACCGAAAAGAAAGCAAACAACATAGTAAACAATCATCACATAAGCATGGCATGATGCACAACCTAGTATGATGCATGTCCGGTTTAAAGAGGCATGGCATGGCAAAGGGCACAAACAAAACTACAAGTTAAGTGGAGCTCAATATGCAACGAGTTGCATATTGACGGAACACCACATCAATTATTTAGTTCTCTCTCGTTTATGTACCCAACAATATTAAATGTTGTTAAACATGGCAAGAGGTGAAACATGAGTAAAATACACAGTTAGGCATTTTAAATGAGGCCGGAAACATGAAACAACAATTCCGGTAAATCCTCATGTGCATATTATACGGTTTGGTACTGTTATGCCCTAAACATAATTTTAGAGTTGTTAAACATGCTAGATGAGTACACCATGTTAAACTAGGCATTTTTCCACCCCATTTACATATGAAGTTTGTTACAAACCGAGTTACGGTTAAATAGTTATGAAATAAAGCATTTTAGCAAGTTATTTAAACAAATTCAAACAAACAGCATTTTAGACACTTTAAACATGGATGAAAGTTGCATATTATTAAACTAGACAAAATTCTAAGCAACTTTCATATATAATTCATTTTAATCTGATGCACCAATTGTTAGTTATTATATGCATGATCCACAAGGGCTTTCCTGCAAAAATGCTCTCCTCTGGAAAAATAGACAAAATGCAGAACTGAAAAAAACAGAGGCGGGCCGAATCGGACTGGGCCAACAGTGCACAGCGGGGTTCTCACCCAGTGGACCTTGGCCCAAGGCGGTGGAAACAGAAGGCCGGGCGACTGGGCCGAGAACTGGGCCTTGGGGCGCATCTGGCGGTAGCTCGCGTGCGAGGCGCAGTCAACGCGAGCGTCGACCGCGTCGTCCTCCTCTCGAACGGAGGCGGCAACTGTACTTGGAGGCGGCAAGAGTGCAGGCGGGCGTGGACTCCAGGGCGCGGGGAGGCGATGTAGGGACCAAGGTGAAGTAGGGGAGGTCCGGCATGGGCGCGGGACTCCGGGACGGCGGATCTGGCCGGGAACGGGCTGAAGCTACTGCTAGTTCGGGCGACGGAGACAGGCGCACTTGTCCTGGATGAAGCAGAGGACTTGGCGCGGCTACAACAGTGAAGACCTGCCGGGTCCGACGAGGAACCGAACAAGGAGGACGGGGAGGGGCGTCGGGGCCGGATCCTGCTCTGCTGCTGCGGGCACGGGGACGAGGAGGAGGGAGCTCATGCTCCTGCGGGTTCGGGCAAGGAACAGAGCAACTCCGGCGCTGCACGGGCAGAAAAAGGCATAGACGAAGACTCGGGCTCCTGGTCAGGGTCTGAGGCGGGCGCACCGCGAGCGCACGGGGATGGTGGTGGCGTCGTTGCCCTGTTCACAGAGAGACAGAGGAGAACAAGGTGAGGTTTGGGGGAGAAGAAAAGGGGCGGGGAAGGAAGAAAAGGCAGGGGTGCGGTTCCTCTAGCGACTAGGAGCTGCTGCTCCGGCTGCTTTTAGGTGAGGAGGACCGCAGGAGGTGCGAGGCAGGGGCTCCTGCTACTGGCCGGAAAACACGGGAGGTGGTCATACGCCGTGGGTTTGAGGGGGAAGGATCTGAGAGGGATGGTGGTTGGCTCGGCGCTTAAACCAAGGGAGAGAGTGGCGGCGGCGTGGGGATTTGGTGGAGATTGGACAGGCTAGGGCTAGGGTTGGACTGTTATTTATATCAGAAGAATTTAGGTTAGGGGCTACCTCATCCCTCCGATCGCAATCAGACGAACGCGAATAAAATAGCTAGGGAGTCCAAATAAGAAAACGGAGACGTTTTGTAGATGTTTGGAGATGATCCGGATCCAACGGTGACGAAAGTCCGGTTCGGGTCCGGGACAACTTTCGGACGCGCGCGCGAGGAGGGCCGCGGGCTAACGGGAGAGGTTAGGTTGGGTCTGGCGGATTATGAAGAGCGGGTTGGTCTAAGAGAAGAGGGGAGAGATGCAGTCCGGCACGGTTTCCAGAGACCGAAAACGTCCGACGTTAGACCGGCTATACTGCCGCTATAGTTATCCGTTGGGGCATCAAACGATCTCCGAATGCGATGAAACTTGACAAGCGGTCTATCTACACTATAATAAGACCACACGTCAACTCTCATCCCATTCAGAGAACATTTTCCAGCCACTTATAAAATACTATTTCGGACATGCCGCAGGCGCGTGCAAGTGTGTCTGGGTTCAGAACGGACAACAGAAGGAACGAGGAGACCGGGACGGATGCAAGTTCTGAAAACATGATGATGCAATGCGGATGATGACATGGCAAGATGCAACACGCAAGCAAAAGACAAGGCAACAACAGCGAATAACTGGAGGACACCTGGCACATCGGTCTCGGGGCGTCACAACCTCTCCTCGGGAGGCCGTTCTTCCCTTGTAACTGTTCATCCTCAGCCCAAGAGGCAATCCACCACACCACACTGGAGTAGGGTATTGCACCAACGGTGGCCCGAACCAGTATAAATCTTGTGTCTCTCATTCTTTGGGTTCTTCGAACTAGGCCGTGAGATCATATGGAGTGTGCGAGCTAGGGAGGGGGAGGGATCTTTGTGTGCACCCTAGTGTTCGAACCACAAGGGTTTTGCTGGAATCCGAAATCCGACATTTGGCATGCGAGGTAGGGGTGCGTCGGAGCTTCTCTTCCGCCAGTTGATCGGCCAACACTCCGCGGTTCTGATATCCGGTGACCCAAGGACCAATGCTGACCGCTGGGTAGCATGGCTAGCCCAGGCAGCGCCGTCCGCCCAAGAAGACCTCAACCCTGTGCTCCAGGCGGCACGCGCGCCGCCGAACGCTGCGGGGCGTGGGCGGCGCGGTCAGATGTCGTCCACCCTTACTCCGCGACAAGCGCGGGCAACCGCAAGGGCCTCAAGCCAGGCCGCGGCCACAACGCCACACACCCGACAGGAACAAGCGAACATGAGGGCCGCGCTCACGGTGGCTCGGGAGCTGCTGCGGTGCCGACTGATGGAGAGCAGCTGGGACGCATTGCCGGAGCGCGCGCCGAGCTACTGGATGCCGCAGCCTCGGGAGCGTCGCCCTTTTGCTCCCAGCACACGCCTCAGGCCATGGCCGGATCGCACTGCAGGCCTCTCCGCGCCCGCGTGCTCCCATGAGCGCCAGGAGGCTTCATCGACACTAGCGCGATTAGCAACACCAGACGCCCAATCGCACCCACACCACCTCCGATGATCGCGGGCACGAGCGTTGCCACCCGCGGCCCCAGGAGAACGCTGCCCTACCATCCTTAGGGCGGAGCGCTGGGCTTGGCAACGTGGAGCGTGGGGCACTTCGGCGAGGTCTTCGGGGCGACGGCCCCGGAGGCCTACGTGCCCCACATGATGGACCAGGAGTATGCACTGGAAGATGACCCTGGCTTGTTCCTCGAGCCAGACTGGGAGGAGGAGGCGCTACAAGCTGAGGCCTTCCAGGAGCCCCCTGGGAGCCTCGCCGACCATGCCGGCGACAACAGCTATAGGGTACCACTAATCTCTCAGGAGCAAGCTTATGCTAACCATGGGTCGCAGGAGGATCAGTTCACAACGGCGGATGGTGGCCCCAGCTCAACAGCCTCCCTCCCACCAGGAGGAGCGCACTGGTTCCTTGCCCTGACTCGGAGTTCGCACCTGCTGCCTTCCCCCTCGCGAGCCCCTCGCGAGCGGGGGCTGGGCGCGGCATGTGCGCGCTACGCGCACGCCCTTCCATGGCTGGCGCTTGCTTCTCATGAGACCCACTCGGATGGATTGGCAGGCCCTTCAGAAGCTCGCGACCTCACGAGCTGGTCGGGAACCGGTCCTGACTAAGGTAAATTTTGGCAGTAAGCTCACGACGAGACTCGCAGGCCCGTAAAAACGCATCTTCAGCTTGGCCTAAATAATAGAGGCAGTAATCTGTTTACATGAGGGGCTCCCCCTCCCAAAATGCTCTTACAACTTTCAAGGCCGTGCCCAAGTTTTCACTTACAGGATCAGCAACGAGGAAGCACATGCTCAATCAGACATATCGCTCACCGTGTCCTCCGGGTTGCCCTCAGACGCATCGCTGGCATCGTCGTCACCATCGCTGGTGTCACTGTCCTCGTCGCTGGCATCACCGTCACCATTGCCGGCATTGCTCGCACCATTGTCGATCACGTCGCCTTCATCCGCAGCGACCACCACCGCGTCATCCTCGAAGGTGAAGGCTCTGACTAGAGCATCCACATTGTCCTCTACCCAGCGTGCCAGGTCACCCCGAATGGCCTCGGGCACAGGGGCAATGGCGGCGTCCAAGTCGAGGTTGGGGTAGGTGTTCTGGAGGTGGCTGAAGACACGGGAGAACGCACGCTTGAGTAGGCCGCGGCTCCTCTCCTCAACAAGCATGCGAGCCCTCTCGAATCGATTCTCCAGGCGTGTCACCATGTCGGTGAAGAAAAGGAGGTGACTGGCATAGTCGTTCGAGTGGGGATGAGGTTCATCTTCGTCGTAGATGGAGCCTAGCGCCGCGTTGGCTCTGATCCTGAGGCTTTGGAGCATGGGGACGTGCTCGCACTCCAGCATCCGCTGCCGGAGCGCTTCCTCCCTACTCTGCTGCGTGGAGGACTCGGTGTTGGCGACCCACTGCTGAAGCGAAAGCAACTCATCATGAGCGGAAGCCAGCTCAGCTTGCACTGAGGTCAGGGCGGCTGCGGCGGCTTTCTCGCGATGTTCTGCCTCAGGCAACCCTAACCTAAGGGCATTAGTCCTGCCCACAAGATCCGCGCGAGCCTCAGCCACCCGGCGGTCAACCTCCTCCTGAGCCCTAGCCTTGCACGCACCGACAGGATCCTCCGCTTGGGCAACTTGGCGCTCCCTTGTCTCCAACCGCTCAAGCTCAAGGCTGTGCTCCATGGCTTCCAGCGCCAGCGCTTCCTCACGCTTCAGGACATCTTCCTCTTCGGCAGGCGTCCCCTTCATCGATGCTAGGGCGGCCTTGGGCACCTCCACTTGCCGCTCTAGGGAGGCGCTCCAGGCCTAGAGCTCCCATGCGCAGTTCTCCGCGATCTCATGGCGGCAATCGGCTTCCCAGCCTCTTCCAAGGCTCGAGCGCAGGCCTCACGCGAGGTCGCAAGAGACGCCTCGGCCTTCGCATTATCAAGCTCGCGCTAGTGGCGCCCGAGGTTGATAGCCACCTTCAGTTTGTGTCGCTCCTCCATGAGTCGAAGACCCTCGGCCTCAAGGCGCGCGTCTACATCCGCGAGCTCCCCGCCAAGCCGGCTCATCGCGCCCATCGCCTCCCGAAAGAGCTCGTGGCGGACGACACTCCGTTCGTGCGCAAGCTTGAGCGCGTGGCCGATTCCGTCCTCCACAGCAGGGGCCGCCGATGGGATCCGAAGCGGCTCGCTCCCTTTCCGTAGGGGGCTAGGGCTGCCCCCCCCCCCCCGGTCGCCGACGTGGCTTCGGCAAAAGCCCGGTCGGGTTGAGGCTCGCTACTCGAAGAAGGAACCAAGACCGAAGCCATCCAACCGCCACCCACGACCAGAGGAGGAGCACTTGGCACGCTCATCGCACCCCCTACAAGGCCACGGAGCAGACACGGCAGGAGCGCGGGCTCGAGGCGCCAGGCTTGCGTGTCTACCTCTCTGCCCGACAACGGGCCGGAGGCAGCATGCTGGCCTGGGACGCTCAAGGCCAACGGGAGACTCGATGCAAGAGGAGGTTGCTCCCCGGGAGGCTTCACGGCCTTAGCAGATGGGGTCCTGAAGAGCCACCGTCAGGAAGGGAAGCAACACTCGAGGAATTACAAAGATAAGGTACTTACTCATCTATGGTGATGTACTTCATCTGTTTCAACGGCCGGAAGGCGCCGCTGCTACAGCTTGGGGACCCCTTCCTCTTGCGGAGCGCATCGAAGTCTACATAGAGCCGGCCGAAGCGTTGGGCGTGGCGACCAGTGCAGGGCACGGCTGGTGAGGCGCCCGAGGAGGTGACCTCAGGAGCGCCAAGCTGGGGAAAGCCATCAAGTTCTGCCTCGCGACGGCCTCCACAGGCCTCGGGAGCTTCGGCCTCGGGAGCAGCGGGTTGTGTCGCCCCCTCAACTGTCACCTCATCGTGAGAGTTACGGGGTCTCGAAGATGACGCCTCAAGAACAATGGGCGGCTTCGACACCTCGGCGCCCACGCCTCCGGCCTTTGGAGATGCTTGCCCCCCTGTGTCCACTCCCGAGGCAAGTTCGGCGCCGGCGAAAAGGAGGGGAACCACAGTGACGGGTTTCTCATGGGACCCTTCAGGGCCAACCGAACGCAGCCCCCATTCGTCAAAGGGGGGCATCTGCCCCGCGAACTCCACCCTGTTTGAGCAATAGTACAAGAGACAGCCCACCGGTGGCATATCGTCTAGTGAGGGGTTGCCCACCAAGACCTCGAGCACCATCCTTCGTGCCTTGAGTGGAAGCTCTGACTCCCAAAGCCTCATGCGATCCAGGCCGACAGATAGGGCCCACGTCGGCTGGGAATGGCGCTGGAGCGGGGCGACATGGCGTCGGAGGAACTCCTTCATCACCATGGGCGCGGTCAAGCCAAGGTCTTTCAACCTCCTCAGCCGGAGCCAGATGAAGGCGAGGCGGGGGCTCGTAAACTTCTTGTGAGCCCAGCCAGAGATGGGGACGGCGGGCGCAGATGGAGGCAAGAGCGAAGGGCTGAGCACTCTGACATTCACATAAACCCACCGCGTCCGGAACCCGCTCGCGGATGGAGGGAGCTCAAAGTCAATCCCCGAGCCGGCCGTCGCTGCCATGGCCTGGAAGCTCAGGCACCCCGAGCATTATCGGGGGTTGGTCAAGTGCAGCGAGAAGAAATGGCACAGAAGGGCCACGGAGGGGGCTATGCCCACCATGGTCTCGCAGACAAAGGCAAAGACGGCAAGAAGAGCAACAGATTGGGGATCTAGGTGCAGCAGATGAATCTGGTAATGGGAAAGCACGGCGTTGAAGAAGGCAGAGAAGGGGGGACCAGACCGACCCACAGGCCGTCGACGAAGAACCGGACCTTGGTGGTTGTTCTATCGACAGAAGCTCGGGACATAGGCCAGGCCCTCGTCCCTCCCCATTCGTTGAAGCTGATGGCGAGTGCAAGGCGGACCTTGTCCATGGCCTCCTCATTGAGCATCCATGATCAACCGACGGCGGGCTCGACGGCCAAAAGCGGGTTGGCTGAGGACAAGGGCTTCTTCCCTTTCTTCGTCCGCTTTGGCGCCATGACGATGGAGAGAACTGAGCTCGTGTCGGATGGAGAGGAGGCTAAGGTTCGAAGAAGAGGAGGAGTCGGGGAGTGCGTTGCCAGCAAGGGGGAAATAACTGAGTAGGACGCTGTGGCCTCCTAGCCAGGTAGATATCAAGGCTGCATGGGGAAGCGGGCCCGCCCACGTCCAATCAATCGCCATGCATCAGCGGGGCCACATGCTATTGGGGCCCGCGGCGCTCCGTGCTTACCCTTTGGCTTCACCTTGAAGCCAAGCCCGAGCACGCCTTGGGCCCGAGGGCTATTGTCAGTGTTCTGGGAATGGGGGTCCCTAGACTTGCCTACCTGCGGCCCATGACGTGGCTCCACCAGCGGCCCTATATGGCCCATCTTCACCAGCAAACACTCAAGACGCTCGCGAGGGGCCAAGCCTCGCGAGGTGGACGACGCAAGACCTCCTCAGGGGCGGCCTCACCAGGCTGGCTCGCGAGGGGCGGAGAGATCAAGTCAAGGGACACCTCATGAGGTTTGTGTGACGCAAGCCATGACGACTGGAGCTAGGCGAGCGCCAGGCGGGCGCCAGCGCGTGTAGTGTCCTCGTTTCCTCTTTGGTGCTAAAGGGGCAAGCGCAGGTGAGGAGTCCCGAGGCATTAGGCAAAGGTTTCCAAATCGGTGCAACAAGACCAAGTTCAGCAGGATGGCAGGATGGAGGTCACCGTGGAGCCCAAGACGGCGTCACCACGAGAGCCTTTGGCAGGCGAAGACTACTTTTGTCAGGATAACTTGTACTAGTTGTCTCCCTTCGAATTCGATCGTCGTGGGATCCCTTCCTGCTCAATATTTGGGAAGAGGACCAGGGCCTCTATATATAGGATTAGCCACCATCATAGTAGGAGAGGCTCATCTCATCTAGAGAGACTATCCCCAATCACTCAAGCTGACCAAGCACAAGAACACCTCTCCTCAGAAGGTTGTTCTTCCCTTGTAACTGTTCATCCTCAGCCCAAGAGGCAATCCACCACACCACACTCGAGTAGGGTATTACACCACAATGGTGGCCCGAACCAGCATAAATCTTGTGTCTCTCATTCTTTGGGTTCATCGAACTAGGCCGTGAGATCATACGGAGTGTGCGAGCTAAAGAGGGGGAGAGATCTTTGTGCGCACCCCAGTGTTTGAACCTCAAGGGTTTTTCGGAACCCAAAATCCGACAGAAGACCTGGAGTTGTACCTTGACCTTATGATAGCTAGAACCGGATACTTAATAAAATACACCCTTCCAAGTGCCAGATACAACCTGGTGATCGCTCTCTCACAGGTCGATGAGGGGAGGATCGCCGGGTGGGTTTATGCTATGCGATGATACTTGGTTAACTTACCATATACTCTCTTCTTCTGCTTCAAGATGGAGGCCGCCAGAAGAGTAGTCTTCGATAGGACTAGCTATCCCCCTCTTATTCTGGCATTCTTCAATTCAGTCCACATATACTACCCCTTTCATTGATACCAATGCATATGTAGAGTAGCTCCTTGCGATGAGTACTCACGGTTGCTTTTCTCCCCCTTTTCCCCCTTTCTATATCTGGTTGTTGCGACCAGACATTGGAGCCCAGGAGCCAGATGCCACCGTCGATGACGACTCCTACTACATTGGAGGTTCCTACTACTATGTGCAGGCCGTCGACGACGACCAGGAGTAGTTTAGGAGGATCCCAGGCAGGAGGCTTGCGCCTCTTCCGATCTGTATCCCAGTTTGTCCGCTGACTCGTCTATGATCGAGCACTTGTATTCGAGCCCTCGAGGCCCCTGGCTTGCATTATGATGCTTGTATGACTTATTTATTTTTAGAGTTGTGTCGTGATATCTTCCCGTGAGTCCCTGATCTTGATCGTACACGTTTGCGTGCATGATTAGTGTACGATTGAATCGGGGGCGTCACACTCATGCTCCCGTGCTTGCTTTACCCAACTTCAACAAACCCTTTGAGATTCATTGCGATGCTAGTGTTAATGGCATAGGAGGTGTGTTAACGCAAGAGAAGCGCCCCATAGCTTACTTTAGTGAAAAACTTCCCGGAGCGCAACTCAATTACCCCATATATAACAAAGAGCTATATGCTTTAGTGTTAGTTTTTCATGAATGGGAACATTATCTTCGCCCTCATGAATTTGTCGTCCATACCGACCATGAAATGCTTAAATACCTTAAGGGTCAAACTAAGTTGAACAAGCGTCATGCTAAGTTGAGTGAATTCATTGAGTCATTTCCTTATGTCATCAAGTACATTAAAGGTAAGGAAAATGTTGTGGCGGACGCTCTTTCCCGCATATGCATGCTTGTTACTAACCTTGAATTGGCTTTGAGCACATAAAAGACTTGTATGCGAATGATCCTAATTTTGCTATTCCTTATGCCAAATGTTTGATGCATACATTTTGGGAACGCTATTACATCAAAGATGGTTATCTTATGAGATCTAACAAACTATCCATCCTCGAGTCTTCTATTCCTTTGTTGCTTTTGCAAGAATCTCATGGAGGAGGACTAATGGGACACTTTGGACGCGACAAGACATTTTCTACGCTCTCCAAGAACTATTTTTGGCCCAAGATGTTCTGCGACGTCAACCGCTTCACCAACCGATGCTCTACATGTCGCAAAGCTAAGTCTAAAGCTCAATACCATGGTCTATATATGCCTCTTCCAATTCCGTATCAAAAATGGGAAGATATTAGCATGGATTTTGTGCTTGGTTTTCCTAGAACTAGAAATGGAAAGGATTCCGTGTTTGTTGTTGTGGACCGATTCTCTAAGATGGCTCATTTCATTCCTTGCAACAAGATAGACTATGCTTCACATGTTGCCAATCTCTTTTGTAGGGAAATATTGCACCTCCATGGAGTACCAAAGACGATAGTCTCGGACCGCGACGTCAATTTCCTAAGCTACTTTTGGAAAACCTTATGCGCCAAGCTCGGAATCAAGCTTCTATTCTCCACGGCATACCATCCACAAACTGACGGCCAAACGGGGGTGACCAACCGCACACTCTCCGCTCTACTTCGCGTGCTAATCAAGAAGAACATCAAGGAATAGGAGGAGTGTCAACCGATCGCCAAGTACGCCTACAACCGAGCAAGACACTCAACTACCTGCAAGTCCCCCTTCGAGGTCGTCTACGGTTTCAACCCATTGTCCCCATTGGACATTCTTCCTCTACCACTACAAGAGCACATCAATATGGATGTGAGTGCCCGAGTGAACTATCTCAAGAAGATACATGAAGACACAAGGCACACCATCGAGCGCCAAGTACAAGGACTCGTGACCAAGCTCAACGTCAACAAGCAACCCATGATATTCAACATTGGAGATCTTGTGTGGCTACACCTTCGCAAGGACCGCTTCCCCAACGAACGCAAGTCCAAACTTCTACCACGAGCAGATGGAGCCTTCAAGGTGCTTGCATGCTACAACAACAAGGCTTACAATATTGACCTCCTGCGCAACAAGTACAATGTGAGAGACATCTTCAACGTCAAGGATCTCTCGCCCTACCATGGTGATGAAGATTTCGATCCAAGGTCAAATCTTTCCCAAGGGAGGGGAGATGATGCAGAGCATCCCAAGGTCATCCCCATGGACCTACCTACGTCTCCCACGACACCACTTGGACCAATGACAAGAGCACGAGCAACGGCTATCGAAGATAAGGTGAACTCGCTCCTTTCCAAACTACCACTTTCTATGCATGAGAAATGGCTGCTACCTCAAGCAAAAACACTATGTGTGATCAGGTACTTGGAGGAGAGCCATGGAGCAACTACATCCAACGGACAAGATGGTGAGGACACCGAGTACCAAGGACAAGAAGAAGGGCTACCTTGAAAGCTACAGCCACCGGACGACCGGTCGGGACCGGACGTCCGGCGCCTGAAGCCCCAGCCGAGCTACAATGAGCGGACGACCGGCCCAGATCGGACGACCGGCATCTCCGCACCCGAGCCAAACAAGCGGACGTCCGATGCCACCGGACGATCGGCGACCGGACGACCGGCCACTTCCAGAAATCCAGTACCTCAGCAACCGAGCCAACACCAGCAGAAGTCCGGAAGCCACCGGACGACCGCTACACACCGGAGGTCCGGTACCTGTCTGTGCACAGGAACGGGCCCGAGGCCCATGTACCCCTTCACTTCGCCCCCATTTGCACTAAGACTATAAATAGACCTCCTTCTCCTTCTTGTTAGGGTTAGCATTGGTTTAGCTCATTAGAGATAGAGCTTTGCTCATCCATACGGATCTACTCTTTGAGAGAGACTGCGACCCCTCTTTGGAGAAGATCCACGTTGGATTCAAGACCTCCTTCACGAAGAAGACCCCCATCAAGACCTCCTCACAGAGAAGAACCAGTTACCCCTTGTATCTTCCCTTGTTGACTTTAGATCGTGTGATCTCTATGTGTACTTGGATCTACTATATCGGTGATCGTTCTTGTTGGTTTGAGTGATTCTCTCGTGTTTCCCCTTGTGTTCTTCGTGTTCTTCGCGGGATACGCTCCTTTCGTGAAAGATCAGCCATCTAGGATTCCACCCTACATCACATAACGCCCATATCTTTTGTCAGGGGTGCCCGGAACCCCTTCCGGTGACCCGATATGTACCCCGTACCCTCCGGAACACTTCTGGTGTCCGAATACTATCGTACTATATATAAATCTTTACCTCTCGACCATTTTGAAACTCCTCGTCATGTCCGTGATCTCATCCGGGACTCCGAACAACATTCGGTCACCAAATCACATAACTCATATAATACAAAATCGTCATCGAATGTTAAGCGTGCGGACCCTACGGGTTCTAGAACTATGTAGACATGACCGAGACACCTCTTCGGTCAATAACCAATAGCGGAACCTGGATGCTCATATTGGCTCCTACATATTCTACGAAGATCTTTATGGGTCAAACCATTATGACAACATATGTTATTCCCTTTGTCATCGGTATGTTACTTACCCGAGATTCAATCGTCGGTATCTTCATACCTAGTTCAATCTCATTACCGACAAGTCTCTTTACTCGTTTCGTAATACATCATCCTACAACTAACTCATTAGTCACTTTGCTTGCAAGGCTTCTATGATGTGTATTACCGAGAGGGCCCAGAGATGCCTCTCCGATACTCGAAGCGACAAATTCTAATCTCGATATATGCCAACCCAACAAACACCTTTAGAGATACTTATAGAGCATCTTTATAATGACCTAGTTATGTTGTGATGTTTGATAGCACACAAGGTATTCCTCTGGTATCCAGGAGTTGCATAATATCATAGTCGAAGGAATATGTATTTGACATGAAGAAAGCAATAGCAATAAAACTGAACGATCAATGTTCTAAGCTAACGGGCTAGGTCTTGTCCATCACATCATTCTCCTAATGATGTGATCCCGTTCATCACATCAAACTTAACCATCTTTGATTAACTAGCTAGTCTAGTAGAGGCTTACTAGGGACACAGTGTTTTGTCTATGTATCCACACATGTATCAAGTTTCCGGTTAATAAAATTCTAGCATGAAAAATAAACATTTATCATGATATAAGGAAATATAAAATAACAACTTTATTATTGCCTCTAGGGCATATTTCCTTCAAGTAGGATGAAATTTCATTGCATAACTATTGACTTTCGTGCTTGCATACAGAATCATAAAACTTAACACCAATATTCTTACTAAAGCATAATTACTCACCGACATGACTGGTATATTACTATCATCATATCACAAAACTACTAGAAAGAATCAAGTTTATTTTGTCCAATGATCTTCATAAAGTTTTTATTATAACCCTCTTTAATATCTATCACTTTGGGACTAATTTCATATATTGCAATTGCTTTTGACAAGCTCAAACAAATTTAAGTGAGGAACATGAGCATAAAAATTTTCATCTCCCAAAATAATATCAGTGAAGCATGAGAGAATTTCTTTCAAAAATTTACTAACTCTCAAATTAATCTAAGTCAAGCATGAGAGTATTTCTTCAAAAATGTAAACCACACCATGCTCAAAAAGATATAAGTGAAGCACTAGAGCAATTTCATAGCTCAAAAAATTTAAGTGAAGCACATAGAGCAATTCTAACAAATCATAGCATCATTATAGATCTCTCAAATAGTTGTGTCCAGCAAGGATGATTGCGACAAACTAAAAAGAAAAACAAGCAAAGACTCATATAATACAAGACACTCCAAGCAAAAATCATGATATGTGACGAATAAAAATATAGCTCCAAGTAAAATTACCGATGGTTGTTAGAAGAGGGGATGCCTTCCGGGCCATCCCCAAGCTTAGTTGCTTAGTTCTCCTTGAATATTAACTTGGGGTGCCATGGGCATACCTAAGCTTATGCTCTTTTCACTACTTATTCCTTCATCAATCGTGATCTCACCCAAAACTTGAAAACTTCAATCACACAAAACTTAACAAAACCTTTGTGAGATCCATTAGTATAACAAAACAAATCACCACTCTAAGTACTGTTAAAAACCCATTCATATTTTATTATTGCATTATACCTACTGTATTCCAACTTTACCATGGCTTATACCCCCGATACAATCCCTAGATTCATCAAAATAAGCACACAATGCAAGGAAAATAGAATCTGTCAATAACAGAATAGTCTGTAGTAATCTGGACTTTGTCCGTACTTCTGTAACTCCGAAAATTCTGAAAAAATAGGATAATGTAGGCAATCTGTATGCTAATCATGTGCAAACAATTCAGAATTTTAACACACTTCTGTGATTTTTAACAATTCTGATACTGGGTGTAAAAGTTTTTGTTTTTCAACAAGATGAAATCAACTATCACCCAACATGATCCCAAAGGCTTTACTTGGCACAAACACTAATTAAAACATAAAAACACCATCATAACAGTAGCATAATTGTGTGAACACACAAAAAATAAAAGAAAAAATATTTTATCATTAGGTCGCCTCCCAACAAGTGCTATCGTTTTATGCCCCAAGCTAGGCATTGATAATTTTAATGATGCTCACATGAAAGACAAAAAATTGAAGCACAAAGTGAGCATCATATAGCATGTGAAAAACAAGTTTAACTCTAGCATAGTTCCTATCCATAGGCATTTTATAGGGAAATTTTTATCAAGATAAGCAATTTTGAGCATATGCAAATAGGAAGAAAGAAGTATTAATAATTTCAATGCAAAGATAGGTGATCTAGCAACATGAAAATTTCTACTACCATAGTTTCCCCTCTCCTAGTAATTACTTGTAGGACCATAATCAAATTCAACAATATAACTATCACATAGAATATTCTCTTCATGATCCACATGCATGCAAAGTTGACACTCTTCCAAAATAGTGGGATTATCATCAAATAAAGTCATGACCTCTCCAAGCCCACTTTTATCAAAAAAAATCATAAGATTGATCATTCTCCAAAGTAATGGGATCATTATTACCTAGAGTTGACACTCTTCCAAACCCACTTTCAATATTATTGCAAATATTATTATCACTAACATATTCACCATGAGGCTTAAATAAATTTTCAAGATCATAAGCAGAATCACCCCTATCATGATCATTGCAATAAGTAGTGTATATAGCAAAATTAGCATCCCCAAGCTTAGGGTTTTGCATATTACTAGCATAGTTAACATTAATAGAATTTGTAATAACATCATTGTAATCATGCTTTTCGTCCAAGGAGCTACCGTGCATCACTTTATAAATTTCTTCTTTAAACAATTCATCACAACTTTTAGATTCACAAATCTCAAGCAAAACTTCATAAAGATAATCTAGTGAACTCAATTCACTAGCAATTGGTTCATCATAATTGGATCTTTTGAAAAGATTAGAAAGTGAATGAGGATCCATCAAAAAATTAGCAAGCAAATAGAAGACACATGGAAACATAAGAAAACAAAAGATCCAACAAGAAAAAGGCAAACAAAAATATTTTTGTATTTTGCAAAAAAAAATAGAAGTGGGGAGATGAAAACGAGAGGCAAATGGCAAATAATGTAAATTGCAAGGAGATGAGATTTCTGATTGGGTACCTGATAGATGTTGATGATGTCTCCCCAGCAACGGCGCCAGAAATTCCTTTTGATGCAGCTTGAAACTGCGTCGGTATTTCCACAGAGGAAGGGATGATGCAACATATACGGTAGGTATTTCCCTCAGTTATGAAACCAAGGTTAACAATCCAGTAGGAGAACCAAGCAAACGGTACCTGCAAACAAAGAACAAATACTTGCAACCCGACACGCAAGAGGGGTTGTCAATTCCTTCATGATAAAAAGATAGATTGATTTGTATAATATTGGATAATTGGATCTAGCAAAACCACAAAATAAAATAAGTAAAGAAAAAGTGCAGCAAAGTATTTTTGGGTTTTTGGAACAATAGATCTGAAAGCAATATGATAAAAGATAGACCTGGGGCCCGTAGATTTCACTAGTGGCTTCTCTCAAGAAAATAGCATACGGTGGGTAAACAAATACGGTTGGGCAATTGATAGAAGAGCAAATAATTATGATGACATCCAAGGCAATGATCATGTATATAGGCACCACGTCCAAGATTAGTAGACCGACTCCTGCTTGCATCTACTACTATTACTCCACACATCGACCGTTATCCAGCATGCATCTAGTGTATTAAGTTCAGGGAGAAGCGGAGTAATGCAATAAGAACGATGACATGATGTAGACAAGATCTATTCATGTAGGCATAGGCCCCATATTTTTATACTTAATAGCAATGATACATACGTGCCTCACTACCCATTCTGTCATTGGGTGAGGACACCGCAAGATCGAACCCATCACAAAGCACCTATTCCCATTGCAAGAAAATTCAATCTAGTCGGCCAAACCAAACCAAAGTTTTGGAGAAGAAATACGAGGCTATAATAATCATGAATATAAGAGATCAAAGAATACTCAAATAATATTCATAGATAGATCTAATCATAAACTCACAATTCATCGGATCCCAACAAACACACCTTAAAAAGTCATTACATCATATAGATCTCCAAGAACATCAAGGAGAACATTGTATTGAGAATAAAAAAGAGAGAAGAAGCCATCTGGCTACTGCCTACGGACTCGTAGGTCTATGGTGAACTACGCACGCATCATCAAAGGAGCACCAATGAGGATGATGAACCCCTTTGTGATCGTGTTCCCCTCTAGCAGAGTGCCAGAATAGGGCTCTAGATTGGATCTCGTGGTTCTGGAACTTGCGGCGGCTGGAATTGTGTTTTGATCGCTCCCCTAGGGTTTTTGGAATATCTGAGTATTTATAGAGCTAAGAGGTGGTGGAGGAGACCTCCATGGGCCACACCACCCATCAGGGCGCGCCATGGTGGGTGGTGGGCCCCATGGGGCTCCCCCTGGTGCTTCCTTGGCTCCCAAGTTTCCTTCTGGTCCAAACAAATCTCCAAAAAGTTTCGTGGCATTTGGACTTCGCTTGGTACTGATATTCTGCTAAGTAAGAAAACAAGCAAAAATCAACAACTCGCGCTGGGCACTTTGTCAATAGGTTAGTCCCAAAAATGATATAAAGTTGCCATAAAATGATGGTAAAATGTCCAAGAATGATAATATAACAGTATGGAATAATGAAAAAATATAGATACGTTGGAGACATATCAGGCGGCGCATGGGCAGGAGGAAGAACATGAAGGAAATATGCCCTAGAGGCAATAATAAAGTTATTATTTATTTCCTTATATCATGATAAATGTTTATTATTCATGCTAGAATTGTATTAACCGGAAACATAATACATGTGTGAATACATAGACAAAACAGAGTGTCACTAGTATGCCTCTACTTGACTAGCTTGTTGATCAAAGATGATTATGTTTCCTAACCATAGACATGAGTTGTCATTTGATTAACGGGATCACATCGTTAGGAGAATGATGTGATTGACTTGACCCATTCTGTTAGCTTAGCACTTGATCGTTTAGTTTGTTGCTATTGCTTTCTTTATAACTTATACATGTTCCTATGACTATGAGATTATGCAACTCCCGTTTACCGGAGGAACACTTTGTGTGCTACCAAACGTCACAATGTAACTGGGTGATTATAAAGGTGCTCTACAGGTGTCTCCGAAGGTACTTGTTGGGTTGGCGTATTTCGAGATTAGGATTCGTCACTCCGATTGTCGGAGAGGTATCTCTGGGCCCCCTCGGTAATGCACATCGCTCAAGCCTTACAAGCATTGCAACTAATAAGTTAGTTGCGGGATGATGTATTACAGAACGAGTAAAGAGACTTGCCGGTAACGAGATTGAACTAGGTATTGAGATACCGACGATCGAATCTCGGGCAGCTAACATACCAATGACAAAGGGAACAATGTATGTTGTTATGTGGTCTGACCGATAAAGATCTTCGTAGAATATGTAGGAGCCGATATGACCATCTAGGTTCCACTATTGATTATTGACCGGAGACATGTCTCGGTCATGTCTACATAGTTCTCGAACCCGTAGGGTCCACATGCTTAAAGTTCGGCGACGATCGTAATTAGGGTTTTTGTGTTTTGATGTACCGAAGGTTGTTCGGAGTCCCGGATGTGATCACGGACATGACGAGGAGTCTCGAAATGGTCGAGACATAAAGATTGATATATTGGAAGCCTATATTTGGATATCGGAAACGTTCCGAGTGAAATCGGGATTTTACCGGAGTACCGGAGGGTTACCAGAACCCCCCCCCCCCCCGGGGGGGGGGGTTATTGGGCCTACATGGGCCATACGGGAGAAGAGGAGGGCCGGCCAGGGCAGGCCGCGCGCCCCATCCCCCCTAGTCCGAATAGGACAAGGAAGGGGGGGCGGCGCCCCCTTTTCCTCTTTCTCCCTTCCTCCTTCCTTTTCCAACAAGGCAAGAGGGGGGAGTCCTACTCCCGGTTGGAGTAGGACTCCTCCAGGCGCACCCATAGGGCCGGCCGCACCTCCCCCTCTCCCTCCTTTATATACTGAGGCAAGGGGGCACCCCATGACACACAAGTTGATCCTCGTGATCGTTCCTTAGCCGTGTGCGGTGGCCCCTTCCACCATATTCCAGCTCGGTCATATCGTAGCGGTGCTTAGGCGAAGCCCTACGTTGGTAGAACATCATCACCGTCATCACGCTGTCGTGCTGACGAAACTCTCCCTCAACGTTTTGCTGGATCGGAGCTCGAGGGACATCACCGAGTTGAACGTGTGCAGAACTCGAAGGTGCTGTACGTTCGGTACTTGGATCGGTCGGATCGGGAAGACGTACGACTACTTCCTCTATGTTGTGTCAACGCTTCCGTTGTCGGTCTACGTGGGTACGTAGACAACACTCTCCCCTCTCGTTGCTATGCATCACCATGATCTTGCATGTGCATAGGAATTTTTTTAAAATTACTACGTTCCCCAATAGTGGCATTCGAGCCTAGGTTTTATGCATTGATGTTGTGCATGAGTAGAACACAAGTGAGTTGTGGGCGATATAAGTCATACTGCTTACCAGCATGTCATACTTTGGTTCGGTCATGAGTAGAACACAAATTACTATTGTTGGATGAAGCGGCCCGGACCGACATTACGCGTACGCTTACGCGAGACTGGTTCTACCGACGTGCTTTGCACACAGGTGGCTGGTGGGTGTCAGTTTCTCCAACTTTAGTTGAACCAAGTGTGGCTACGCCCGGTCCTTGCGAAGGTTAAAACAGCACCAACTTGACAAACTATCGTTGTGGTTTTGATGCGTAGGTAAGAACGGTTCTTGCTAAGCCCATAGCAGCCACGTAAAACTTGCAACAACAAAGTAGAGGACGTCTAACTTGTTTTTGCAGGGCATGTTGTGATGTGATATGGTCAAGACATGATGCTAAATTTTATTGTATGAGATGATCATGTTTTGTAACTGAGTTATCGGCAACTGGCAGGAGCCATATGGTTGTCGCTTTATTGTATGCAATGCAATTGCGCTGTAATGCTTTGCTTTATCACTAAGCGGTAGCGATAGTCGTGGAAGCATAAGATTGGCGAGACGACAATGATGCTACGATGGTGATCAAGTGTCGCGCCGGTGACGATGGTGATCATGAAGGTGCTTTGGAGATGGAGATCACAAGCACAAGATGATGATGGCCATATCATATCACTTATATTGATTGCATGTGATGTTTATCTTTTATGCATCTTATCTTGCTTTGATTGACAGTAGCATTATAAGATGATCCCTCACTAAATTATCAAAGTATAAGAGTTCTCCCTGAGTATGCACCGTTGCGAAAGTTCTTCGTGCTGAGACACCACGTGACGATCGGGTGTGATAGGCTCTATGTTCAAATACAACGGGTGCAAAACAGTTGCACACGCGGAATACTCAGGTTTAACTTGACGAGCCTAGCATATAACAGATATGGCCTCGGAACACGGAGACCGAAAGGTCGAGCGTGAATCATATAGTAGATATGATCAATATATTGATGTTCACCATTGATACTACTCCATCTCACGTGATGATCGGACATGGTTTAGTTGATTTGGATCACGTGATCACTTAAAGGATTAGAGGGATATCTTTCTAAGTGGGAGTTCTTAAGTAATATGATTAATTGAAGTTAAATTTATCATGAACTTAGTACCTTATAGTATCTTGCATGTCTATGTTTGATTGTAGATAGATGGCTCGTGTTGTTGTTCCGTTGAATTTTAATGCGTTCCTTGAGAAAGCAAAGTTGAAAGATGATGGTAGCAATTACACGGACTGGGTCCGTAACTTGAGGATTATCCTCATTGTTGCACAGAAGAATTGCGTCCTGGAAGCACCGCTAAGTGCCAAGCCTGCTGTAGGAGCAACACCAGATGTTATGAACGTCTGGCAGAGCAAAGCTGATGACTACTCGATAGTTCAGTGTGCCATGCTTTACGGCTTAGAACCGGGTCTTCAACGACGTTTTGAACGTCATGGAGCATATGAGATGTTCCAGGAGTTGAAGTTAATATTTCAAGCAAATGCCCGGATTGAGAGATATGAAGTCTCCAATAAGTTCTATAGCTGCAAGATGGAGGAGAATAGTTCTGTCAATGAACATATACTCAAAATGTCTGGGTATTATAATCACTTGACTCAACTAGGGGTTAATCTTCCTGTTGATAGTGTCATTGACAGAGTTCTTCAATCACTGCCACCAAGCTACAAAAGCTTCATGATGAACGATAATATGCAAGGGATGAATAAAACTATTACTAAGCTCTTCGCGATGCTAAAATCCGCGGAGGTAGAAATCAAGAAGGAGCATCAAGTGTTGATGGTCAATAAGACCACCAGTTTCAAGAAAAAGGGCAAAGGGAAGAAGAAAGGGAACTTCAAGAAGAACAGCAAACAAGTTGCTGCTCAGGAGAAGAAACCGAAGTATGGACCTAAGCCTGAGACTGAGTGCTTCTACTGCAAGCAGACTGGTCACTGGAAGCAAAACTGCCCCAAGTATTTGGCGGATAAGAAGGATGGCAAAGTGAACAAAGGTATATGTGATATACATGTTATTGGTGTGTACCTTACTAATGCTCGCAGTAGCACCTGGGTATTTGATACTGGTTCTGTTGCTAACATTTGCAACTCGAAACAGGGGCTACGGATTAACCGAAGATTGGCTAAGGACGAGGTGACGATGCGCGTGGGAAATGGTTCCAAAGTCGATGTGATCGCGGTCGGCACGCTACCTCTACATCTACCTTCGGGATTAGTATTAGACCTAAATAATTGTTATTTGGTGCCAGCGTTGAGCATGAACATTATATCTAGATCTTGTTTGATGCGAGACGGTTATTCATTTAAATCAGAGAATAATGGTTGTTCTATTTATATGAGTAATATCTTTTATGGTCATGCACACTTGAAGAGTGGTCTATTTTTGATGAATCTCGATAGTAGTGACACACATATTCATAATGTTGAAATCAAAAGATGCAGAGTTGATAATGATAGTGCAACTTATTTGTGGCACCGCCATTTAGGTCATATCGGTGTAAAGCGCATGAAGAAACTCCATACTGATGGACTTTTGGAACCACTTGATTATGAATCACTTGGTACTTGCGAACCGTGCCTCATGGGTAAGACGACTAAAACGTCGTTCTCCGGTACTATGGAGAGAGCAACGGATTTGTTGGAAATCATACATACAGATGTATGTGGTCCAATGAATGTTGAGGCTCGTGGCGGATATCGTTATTTTCTCACCTTCACAGATGATTTAAGCAGATATGGGTATATCTACTTAATGAAACAAAAGTCTGAACATTTGAAAAGTTCAAAGAATTTCAGACTGAAGTTGAAAAACATCGTAACAAGAAAATAAAGTTTCTATGATCTGATCGTGGAGGAGAATATTTGAGTTACGAGTTTGGTCTACATTTGAAACAATGCGGAATAGTTTCCCAACTCACGCCACCCAGAACACCACAGCGTAATGGTGTGTCCGAACGTCGTAATCGTACTTTATTAGATATGGTGCGATCTATGATGTCTCTTACTGATTTACCGTTATTGTTTTGGGGTTATGCTTTAGAGACGGCTGCATTCACGTTAAATAGGACACCATCGAAATCCATTGAGACGATGCCTTATGAACAGTGGTTTGGCAAGAAACCAAAGTTGCCGTTTCTGAAAGTTTGGGGCTGCGATGCTTATGTGAAAAAGCTTCAACCTGATAAGCTCGAACCCAAATAGGAGAAATGTGTCTTCATAGGATACCCAAAGGAGACTGTTGGGTACACCTTCTATCACAGATCTGAAGGCAAGACTTTTGTTGCTAAATTCGGAGTTTTTCTAGAGGAGTTTCTCTCGAAAGAAGTGAGTGGGAGAAAAGTAGAACTTGATGAGGTAACTGTACCTGCTCCCTTATTGGAAAGTAGTACATCACAGAAACCGGTTTCTATGATACCTACACCAATTAGTGATGAAGCTAATGATAATGATCATGAAACTTCAGATCAAGTTACTACCGAAGCTCGTAGATCAACCAGAGTAAGATCCGCACCAGAGTGGTACGGTAATCCTGTTCTGGGAGTCATGCTACTAGATCATGATGAACCTACGAACTATGAAGAAGCGATGGTGAGCCCAGATTCCGCAAAATGGCCAGAAGCCATGAAATCTGAGATGGGATCCATGTATGAGAACAAAGTGTGGACTTTGGTTGACTTGCCTGTTGATCGGCAAGCAATTGAGAATAAATGGATCTTCAAGAAGAAGACTGACGCTGACGGTAATGTTACTGTCTACAAAGCTCGACTTGTTGCAAAAGGTTTTCGACAAGTTCAAGGGATTGACTATGATGAGACCTTCTCACCCATAGCGATGCTTAAGTCTGTCCGAATCATGTTAGAAATTGCCGCATTTTATGATTATGAAATTTGTCAAATGGATGTCAAAACTGCATTCTTGAATGGATTTCTGGAAGAAGAGTTGTATATGATGCAACCAGAAGGTTTTGTCGATCCAAAGAGAGCTAACAAAGTGTGCAAACTCCAGCGATCCATTTATGGACTGGTGCAAGCCTCTCGGAGTTGGAATAAACGCTTTGATAATGTGATCAAAGCATTTGGTTTTGTACAGACTTTTGGAGAAGCCTGTATTTACAAGAAAGTAAGTGGGAGCTCTATAGCATTTCTGATATTATATGTGGATGACATATTATTGATTGGAAATGATATAGAATTTCTGGATAGCATAAAGGGATACTTGAATAAGAGTTTTTCAATGAAAGACCTCGGTGAAGCTGCTTACATATTGGGCATTAAGATCTATAGAGATAGATCAAGACGCTTAATTGGACTTTCACAAAGCACATACCTTAACAAGGTTTTGAAGAAGTTCAAAATGGATCAAGCAAAGAAAGGGTTCTTGCCTGTGTTACAAGGTGTGAAGTTGAGTAAGACTCAATGTCCGACCACCGCAGAAGATAGAGAGAAAATGAAAGATGTTCCCTATGCTTCAGCCATAGGCACTATCATATATGCAATGCTGTGTACCAGACCTGATGTGTGCCTTGCTATAAGTCTAGCAGGGAGGTACCAAAGTAATCCAGGAGTGGATTACTGGACAGCGGTCAAGAACATCCTGAAATACCTAAAAAGGACTAAGGATATGTTTCTCGTATATGGAGGTGACAAAGAGCTCATCGTAAATGGTTACGTTGATGCAAGCTTTCACACTGATCCGGACGATTCTAAATCACAAACCAGATACGTGTTTTTACTGAACGATGGAGCTGTCAGTTGCTGCAGTTCTAAACAAAGTGTCGTGGCGGGATCTACATGTGAAGCGAAGTACATAGCTGCTTCGGAAGCAGCAAATGAAGGAGTCTGGATGAAGGAGTTCATATCCAATCTAGGTGTCATACCTAGTGCATCGGGTCCAATGAAAATCTTTTGTGACAATACTGGTGCAATTGCCATGGCGAAGGAATCCAGATTTCACAAGAGAACCAAGCACATCAAGAGACGCTTCAATTCCATTCGGGATTTAGTCCAAGTGGGAGACATAGAAATTTGCAAGATACATACTGATCTGAATGTTGCAGACCCGCTGACTAAGCCTCTTCCACGAGTAAAACATGATCAACACCAAGGCTCCATGGGTGTTAGAATCATTACTGTGTAATCTAGATTATTGACTCTAGTGCAAGTGGGAGACTGAAGGAAATATGCCCTATAGGCAATAATAAAGTTATTATTTATTTCCTTATATCATGATAAATGTTTATTATTCATGCTAGAATTGTATTAACCGGAAACATAATACATGTGTGAATACATAGAAAAAACAGAGTGTCACTAGTATGCCTCTACTTGACTAGCTCATTGATCAAAGATGGTTATGTTTCCTAACCATAGACATGAGTTGTCATTTGGTTAATGGGATCACATCATTAGGAGAATGATGTGATTGACTTGACCCATTCTGTTAGCTTAGCACTTGATCGTTTAGTTTGTTGCTATTGCTTTCTTCATAACTTATACATGTTCCTATGACTATGAGATTATGCAACTCCCGTTTACCGGAGGAACACTTTGTGTGCTACCAAACGTCACAACGTAACTGGGTGATTATAAAGGTGCTCTACAGGTGTCTCCGAAGGTACTTGTTGGGTTGGCGTATTTCGAGATTAGGATTTGTCACTCCGATTGTCGGAGAGGTATCTCTGGGCCCTCTTGGTAATGCACATCACTCAAGCCTTGCAAGCATTGCAACTAATAATTTATTTGCGGGATGATGTATTACGGAATGAGTAAAGAGACTTGCCGGTAACGAGATTGAACTAGGTATTGAGATATCGACGATCGAATCTCGGGCAGGTAACATACCGATGACAAAGGGAACAATGTATGTTGTTATGCGGTCTGACCGATAAAGATATTCGTAGAATATGTAGGAGCCAATATGAGCATCCATGTTCCGCTATTGGTTATTGACCGGAGACATGTCTCGGTCATGTCTACATAGTTCTCGAACCCGTAGGGTCCGCACGCTTAAAGTTCGGTGACGATCATAATTAGGGTTTTTGTGTTTTGATGTACCGAAGGTTGTTCGGAGTCCCGGATGTGATCACGGACAAGACGAGGAGTCTCGAAATGGTCGAGACATAAAGATTGATATATTGGAAGCCTATATTTGGATATCGGAAACGTTCCGGGTGAAATCGGGATTTTACCGGAGTACCGGGGGGTTACCGGAACCCCCCCCCCCGGGGGAGGGGGTTATTGGGCCTACATGGGCCATATGGGAGAAGAGGAGGGCCGGCCAGGGCAGGCCGCGCGCCCCCTCCCCCCTAGTCCGAATAGCACAAGGAAGGGGGGCGGCGCCCCCCTTTTCCTCTTTCTCCCTTCCTCCTTCCTTTTCCAACAAGGCAAGAGGGGGGAGTCCTACTCCCGGTTGGAGTAGGACTCCTCCAGGCGCACCCATAGGGCCGGACGCACCTCCCCCTCTTCCTCCTTTATATACAGAGGCAAGGGGGCACCCCATGACAAACAAGTTGATCCTCGTGATTGTTCCTTAGCCGTGTGCGGTGCCCCCTTCCACCATATTCCACCTCGGTCATATCATAGCGGTGCTTAGGCGAAGCCCTGCGTCGGTAGAACATCATCACCGTCATCACGCCGTCATGCTGATGAAACTCTCCCTCAACGTTTTGCTGGATCGGAGCTCGAGGGACGTCACCGAGTTGAACGTGTGCATAACTCGGAGGTGCCGTACGTTTGATACTTGGATCGGTCAGATCGGGAAGACGTACGACTACTTCCTCTACGTTGTGTCAACGCTTCCGTTGCCGGTCTACGAGGGTACGTAGACAACACTCTCCCCTCTCGTTGCTATGCATCACCATGATCTTGCGTGTGCGTAGGAAATTTTTTGAAATTACTATGTTCCCCAACAGAACGAGCGAGGGGGAGCTCCCCCGGTGGCTGGAAAATGGGGCGCTCACGTGGTGTCCCTAGGCGACGGCGCACAGGAGGAAGACGAGGGGAGAGATGGGGATCAAGAGAGAGGCTAGGGTTATAGGGTTGGAGGGGGTGCCGTTGGGCCTTGGGCCATTTGGGTGGAGATGGAAAAGGCTAGAGGCCTGGTCGAGTCCCTTTCCTCCTTCTCTTTTCATCTATAGAAAAATAGAAAGAAGAAAAGAGAGAAGAAAAGGTTTGGGAAGAAGTGGGTATGGGGTTAATTTTCTTAGACAGCTTAATCCAAGAAAATAGGAGTGGGCATGGATGCAAGGTTTATATTCAAACACATTTGAATTTAATTCAAATGGGTGAATAGGGAGTGGGGTTTGGACGGTCTAAAAATGTTGATAATTTTGGTGGAGCTTCAATAAATGCAAATGGAATTATTTCCAATGTTTGGAGACCAAACTTGCAAATAGAAAGGCATGAGATTTGGAGAATGTTCGAAAGGAAATTATTGGAGGCATATAATTTAAACTGCAAGTGTGTCTGAGGGTGGTTCCAAACTAATGGAATATTTCCATATAGCTCCATAATAATATTGGGAGGATATATACCCTTGATTTAAATGGATCGAAGATCCATCCAATTTATTCATTTGATTTTTTAAAATGGTTGCAAAATTGATGGCATGATGAAATGATGCAATGCAATGCAATAAACAAACAATTCACACGGCAAAGCTCAAAAACCATGGAAGGCATCTGGAGCATCGGTCTCGGGCTGTTACAGGTGCCCATCTGGATGTAGGGGGAACCCTATACGGCCGATCTTTCACGAAAGGAGCGGATCCCGCGATGAACACGAGGAACATGAGGGAAAACACGAGGAGACACACGGGAGAATCACTCAAACCAACAGGAATGATCACACATATGCTAGATCCTCCAACACAAAAGAGATCACACTATACAAAGTCAACACGAGAAGATACATAAGGTAATTGGTCTTCTCCAAAGGAGGTCTTGATGGGGCCACTCAAGAGGGAGTCTTGAATCCAAGAGGATCTTCTTCGTAGAGGGGTCGCGGTCTCTTTCAACGAGTAGATCCATATGGATGAGCGAGCCTCTATCTCACAAACGAGCTATCACAACGCTAACCCTAGAAAAGAGCAGTAGGTGTATATAGTCTTAGAGGTCGAAGGGGTACATGGGCTTTGGCCCAACACGAAATCAGCACACAGGCGTCGGACGTCCGGTAGTTACCGGTCGTCCCGGAAGCTCGCAAGGGTCCGGACATCTGGTGCTCATCAGGCGTCCGTAGATTCGGCTCGGATGTGCTTTGGTCGGACTTCCGGTCGGGGTCGGATGTCCGGGGCGTCGGTCATCTGGTGGTCTTCGGAAATCCGGCATTTTGGCTCGGGTGTGGTAGTGCCGCTCATCCGAAGGTGGGTCGGTCGTCCGGAGCCTGGAGTTTGTCGGACGTCCGAGGTTCGCCGGTCGTCCGGTGACTGGGAGTTTCGAGCAGTCCTTCTTCTGGACCACTGAGCTTGGTGTCCTCACCGTCTTGTCCATTGGGTGTAGCTGATATGTGGCTTTCCTCCAAGTACCTGATCACACATAGGTTTTCTGCTTGAGGTAATAACCATGTCTCATGCATAGAAAGTGGTAGTTCGGAGAGGAGCGAGTTCACCTTATCTTTGATAGCCTTTGCTCGTGCTCTTGTCATTAGTCCAAGTGGTGTCATAGGGGACATAGGTAGGTCCATGGGGATGACCTTGGGATGCTCCGCATCATCTCCCCTCCCTTGGGAAAGATCCAACCTCAGATAGAATTCTTAATCGCCATGGTAGGGCGAGAGATCCTTGAAGTTGAAGACATCGCTTACGTTGTACTTGTCATGCAGGAAGTCGATCTTGTAAGCATTGTTGTTGTAGTGTGCAAGCACCTTGAAGGGTCCATCCGCTCGTGGTAGAAGTTTGGACTTGCGTTCGTTGGGAAAGCGGTCCTTGCGAAGGTGTAGCCACACAAGATCTCCATTGTTGAATACCATGGGGTGCTTGTTGATGTTGAGCTTGGTCGCAAGTCTTTGTACTTGGCGCTTGATGGTGTGCCTTGTATCTCAATGCACCTTCTTGAGATGGTTCACATGTGCACTTGCGTCCATATTGATGCGCTCTTGTAGTGGTAGAGGGAAAAATGTCCAATGGGGATAATGGGTTGAATCCGTAGACGACCTCGAAGGGGGACTTGCCGGTAGTTGAGTGTCTTGCGCGGTTGTAGGTGAACTTGGCGATAGGTAGACACTCCTCCCACTCCTTGATGTTCCTCTTGATTAGCACGCGAAGTAGGGCGGAGAGTGTGCGGTTGGTCACCTCCGTTTGGCCGTTGATTTGTGGATGGTAAGCCGTGGAGAAGAGTAGCTTGATTCCTAGCTTGGCGCATAAGGTTTTCCAAAAGTAACTCAAGAACTTGATGTCGCGGTCTGAGACAATCGTCTTTGGCACTCCATGTAAGCAAAGTATTTCCCTACATAATAGATTTTCAACATGTGAAGCATCGTCTATCTTGTTGCAAGGAATGAAATGTGCCATTTTTGAGAATCGATCCACAACAACAAAGATGGAATCCTTTCCATTTCTAGTTCTAGGCAAACCAAGCACAAAATCCATGCTAATATCTTCCCATGGTTGATACGGAATTGGAAGAGGCATATAGAGACCATGGGATTGAGCTTTAGACTTAGCTTTGCGACATGTAGAGCATCCATTGGTGAAGCGGTTGACGTCGTGGAACATCTTGGGCCAATAATAGTTCTTGGAGAGCGTAGCAAAAGTCTTGTCGCATCCAAAATGTCCCATTAGTCCTCCTCCATGAGATTCTTGCAAAAGCAACAAACGAAGAGAAGACTCGGGGATGCATAGTTTGTTAGCTCTAATAAGATAACCATCTTTGATATAATAGCGATCCCAAGAGGTATGCGTCAAACACTTGGCATAAGGAATAGCAAAAGTAGGATCATGCGCATACAAGTCTTTTATGTGCTCAAAGCCAATGACATCCAATTCAAGTTGAGTAACAAGCATACATATGTGGGAAAGAGCGTCCGCCCCACCATTTTCCTTACCTTTAATGTACTTGATGATATAAGGAAATGACTCAATGAATTCACACCATTTAGCATGACGCTTGTTCAACTTAGTTTGAACCTTAAGGTATTTAAGCATTCCATGGTCGGTATGGATGACAAATTCATGAGGGCGAAGATAATGTTCCCATTCATGCAAAACTCGCACTAAAGCATATAACTCTTTGTCATAGATGGGGTAATTGAGTTGCCCTCTGGAGAGTTTTTCACTAAAGTAAGCTATGGGGCGCTTCTCTTGCGTTAACACACCTCCTATGCCGTTACCACTAGCATTGCAATGAATCTCAAAGGGTTTGTCAAAGTTGGGTAATGCAAGCACGGGAGCATGAGTAAGAAAATTCTTAAGCTCATTGAATGTGGTATCTTGGGAGAGTCCCCAAACAAAAGGCGCATTCTTCTTACTCAAAGCATGCAAAGGTGAAGCAATGGTGCTAAAGTCCTGCACAAATCTACGGTAGAAACCGGCTAAGCCAAGGAAGCTACGCGCTTGTTGCAAGTTGGTTGGTTGTGGCCAAGTTTTAATAGCATTGATCTTAGAGTCATCAAGATGAACACCCTTAGAGGACACAACAAAACCCAAGAAAACAAGCTTATCAACGCCAAAAAGGCATTTTTCCATGTTAGCATAGAGATGCTCTTTTCGAAGAGTTTGCAAAATGGTTCGAACATGGGTGGCATGATCTTTGAGAGATTTGCTAAAAACAAGGATATCGTCGAAGTAGACCACAACAAACTCACCAATGTAAGGGCAAAAGACATAATGCATAAGACGCATGAAAGTACTCGGTGCTTCTGATAAACCCATAGGCATGACTAATCACTCATACAAACCAAACTTTGTTTTGAAAGCGGTCTTCCATTCATCACCCTCTTGTATGCGGATTTGATAGTAACCACTTTTAAGATCAATTTTGGAAAAAATAGTGGCATCGCTAAGTTCATCAAGCATATCATCAAGGCGTGGAATGGGGTACCATTAGCGAACGGTGATAGCATTGATGGGTCTACAATCGAAACACATGCGAAAGCTACTGTCTCTTTTTGGCACAAGAATGACCGGTATGGCACAAGGACTCAAACTTTCGTGCACATGTCCATGGTCAATGAGATGTTTTACTTGCCTTTGTATTTCTTTGGTTTCTTCGGGGTTGATGTAGTAGGGAGCTTTGTTAGGAAGAGGAGCTCTAGGGATGAGGTTGATGCAGTTCTCGATGCCTTGTGGTGGAGGTAGACCCAGAGGTAGCTCGTCGGGGAAAACATCTTGGAATTCGTGCAAAAGATAAGACAATACTAGATGTAGATCGTGAGAGGTGTTAGCTTTTGGTGCCTCGTCCTTGCACAAAATGACATAGTGTAGGACACTAGATGGGTTCTCAGACACTTCTCTTATCTCACATTTGGTGGCAAATAGAACTAAGTTCTTCTTTTCACTCATCGTGGAGGCACTCATTTTGGGCATGTGGCGCTCACTCTCTTTTTGGTGGTTCGCTCTCTCACTATTCTCTCCATGATGGGTGGCTTGCTTTGTCGGCGATCACTTGGCTTGGAGACATAGGACGAAGTACGTACTCCTTTCCTTTCATCTTCAAGATATAGTGGTTTGTCGGCCATTGTGGATGACATCTCTATCAAATTGCCTTGGTCGTCCGAAAAGAAGGTGGCAAACGGTCATTGGAACGACATCACACTCCAAAGTGTCTTCGTAAGCTCTGATTTTGAAGGAGACTTGCACTCTATGCTCGACTTGGATAGTGCTGGAGTCGCCTAGCCATTGAACTTTGTAGGGATGTGGGAGCTTCGTCTTGGGAAATTGGAGCTTGGAGAAAAGTTCTTCACTTGCTAAGTTATGACAACTCCCTCCATCGATGATGACCTTGATGGACCTTACATTGATGCAGGCCTTGGTATGAAAAATATGGAATCTTTGGTATTCTTGCTGTTGATGTTGAAGAGTCAAGACCTTGGATACAACGAGAGTGGGACTTGAATCTTCGTCACAGAATACTTGTTCCTCTTCATCGTTCACTTGCCGGTGCATGGCGACTTGCTCAAGTGCTTCCGTTTCTCCTTCACTCCCGGAGTCATATGTACAATCGTCATTGAGGATCATGGTTCGCTTGTTGGTACACTCAAAGGACTTGTGGCCTTGTCCTCCGCATGTGAAGCATTTGAAGGAACTTGTCTTGACGGTCTCATCGGTTGGGGTAGATGATGATGAAGCTCTCGGCTTGAAGTTTCTTGTTGTAGGAGGATGACTTGAGGTTGTCAAAGCTTTCTTGTAACTCGACTTGTCGACGGTGCTTGTAGAATGCTTGGTTGAAGTAGACGGTGTTGGAGTCGTTGAAGCTTGGGTGTTGGAGAAGCCATAGGACTTGGATGAGAACTTGGCATACTTGAAGTCATCTTGCACTTGATGTTCCTCTTTGGTAGCTTGATGCACTAGCTCGATGAGGTTCAAGTATGGTTGGAAATTGGCGATCTTCTTGATAGGGTGATTGAGTCCATTCAAGAAACGTGCCATAGTTTGCTCATCATCTTCCATGACATTGGCTCGTATCATGGAAATCTCCATTTCCTTGTAGTATTCTTCAACGCTCTTGGTTCCTTGCTTGAGGAGTTGGAGTTTCTTGAAGAGGTCGCGGTTGTAGTAGATTGGCACGAAGCATGCTCTCATGACATCCTTCATTTGCGCCCAAGTAGTGGTGGGTGGTTCACCTCTTGCCTCTCGACGCTCAATGACTTGTTCCCACCAAATGAGGACATAGTCTTGGAACTCAAGGGATGCCATCGCGATCTTCTTCTCTTCTTCATAGTTGTGCAAACGGAAGATTTTGTCAACCTTCAATGCCCATGAAAGGTACTCTTCGGGATCATTGCTTCCATTGAACTTGGACATGGTCAACTTTAACTTGCCATAGCGTTGCTCTTCATTGTGTTTGGATCAGGGATGATGACATCCTTGACGAGGAGGATCGTCTCTCACAACTTGCTCTTGTCGTGGAGGATTTCCAATGTGTTCTTGCTCTTGTTGAACTTGATGTTCTTAGCGAGCTTGTGGAGGAACTTGTCGAGCTTGACGATGCACGCGAGCTTGATATATTCGTTCGTGGACTTCATCATAGAGCGCTTCTTGATGCTCACGAGCTTGTCGGACTCGGTTGGCTACGGCTCGACTTGAAATCTGGGAGGGCTTGTTCCGCCTCAAGTGCTTGAGCTTCTCGCAATTTTTGTTCTTGACGTTGTGCCTCGGCATCTTGTGCATCTTTGTGTAGGCGTGCTCGCTCTTCCTCTTCGTGTTGGCGTTGGTGTTGCCGATCTCGTGCTTGCGCAAAGGTTGCTTGGTTTTGACGATGCCGTTGTTCTTGAGAGTTGTTGTCGTGTAGAGGGTTGCAGTTTGCTTGATGATCTTGGCGCGCGACACATCGAAGAGTATTGAATGTTGGTGTACTTGAGCCTGAGATGGTGTAGTCAGAGTGTCGACTTGAGCGGCTCCGTCTTGATGAGGACGGAGTGAAAGAAGTGCGGTTGAGCAACAAAGCACGAATCTCGTCCATTCTTGCGCCATTCTCTTGCTTGTGGTCGTCGAGCTTGTGGTCGAAATAGTCTCTTGTGCGTTGCTCGGATAGTCGCAAGTCGGTGGCGAGGTTGTCGATGCGGTCACTCATTGCTTGTAGCTCTTGATGCAAAGCATGTTCTGCACCAAAGAGGTGGCTCTTTGTGACGTAGGAGGTCATGCCGTCGTCTTGCTCGATGTACAGTAGGTTGGTAGAAGTACTTGGCCTATCCATCATTCCAAACAAATATGTGAGTGGGAGAAAGAGAAGAACTTATACCAAATGTACCTTGACCTATGTTGAAGATGGATCAATGATCACTCAATGTGGAACAAGGAAATAGCACAATTGGTACCAATTCTTGTTGGTTTCTAACACCTACACAAGTAAAAGCTTATGGTGGAGCTCGGTTATGATGGTGGTACAAACTTTGATGCAATTATTAGTGAGCTTCAATAATGTTGGAAAAGATTCACAAATTTGTGATGCAATAAGTAGACCAATAGCAAAATATGGTACACTGAAACACACATGGAAAGAAATAAATTGGGTCATGCAACCAAGGATGAGCCAAAATGTGGAGTCCACAAAAATGCTCTTGTTGCATAACACTAGAGAGACGCTAGCACGATTGCACAATAGGCGGATACGAAGACTTGTGCACAACCTACTAAGCAAAAATGCAACGACTTCTATTCCAAGTATGCTCTATGTATGGTATTCCGATGATATGATCCAAGATGATCTAGTATGACAATCTTAATGTTGTATGATGCTATGGTTCTTGCTTAAAAGCTTTTCTCTTATCTTTCCCTTTTGCTTAATAGATTGTTTGGCTCTTTTCTTTTGAGCTCTTTTCTCATGCAATGCTTCAGGAACAAAGATAGCAATTGTGTATGCGATGACAACTTTGTGACACGAAAGATGATACCAAGATATGCATGATACGTCCCGTCGTATCTACTTTTCCAAACACTTTTGCCCTTGTTTTGGACTCTAACTTGCATGATTTGAATGGAACTAACCCGGACTGACGCTGTTTTCAGCAGAATTACCATGGTGTTATTTATGTGCAGAAACAAAAGTTCTCGGAATGACCTGAAACTTCACGGAACAACTTTTGGAAATAATAAAAAATCCTTGCAAAAGATGAAGGCCAGGGGGCCCACCACCTGTCCACGAGGGTGGGGGCGTGCCTGCCCCCTAGGGCGCGCCCCCTACCTCGTGGGCCCCCTGGAGCTCCTCCGACCTCAACTCCAACTCTATATATTTGGTTTCGGGGAGAAAAAAATCAGAGAGAAGAATTCATCGCGTTTTACGATACGGAGCCGCCGCCAAGCCCTAAAACCTCTCGGGAGGGCTGATCTGGAGTCCGTTCGGGGCTCCGGAGAGGGGAATCCGTCGCCATCGTCATCATCAACCATCCTCCATCACCAATTTCATGATGCTCACCGCCGTGCGTGAGTAATTCCATCGTAGGCTTGCTGGACGGTGATGGGTTGGATGGGATCTATCATGTAATCGAGTTAGTTTTGTTAGGGTTTGATCCCTAGTATCCACTATGTTCTGAGATTGATGTTGCTATGACTTTGCTATGCTTAATGCTTGTCACTAGGGCCCGAGTGCCATGATTTCAGATCTGAACCTATTATGTTTTCATCAATATATGAGAGTTCTTGATCCTATCTTGCAAGTCTATAGTCACCTATTATGTGTTATGATCCTTTAACCCCGAAGTGACAATAATCGGGATACTTACCGGTGATGACCGTAGTTTGAGGAGTTCATGTATTCACTATGTGTTAATGCTTTGGTCCGGTACTCTATTAAAAGGAGGCCTTAATATCCCTTAGTTTCCATTAGGACCCCGCTGCCACGGGAGGGTAGGACAAAAGATGTCATGCAAGTTCTTTTCCATAAGCACGTATGACTATATTCGGAATACATGCCTACATTACATTGATGAACTGGAGCTAGTTCTGTGTCACCCTAGGTTATGATTGTTACATGATGAACCGCATCCGGCATAATTCTCCATCACCGATCCATTGCCTACGAGCTTTCCATATATTGTTCTTCGCTTATTTACTTTTCCGTTGCTATTGCTATCATCACTACAAAATACCAAAAACATTACTTTTGCTACCATTACCTTTTGCTACCGTTACCACTACTATCATATTACTTTGCTACTAAATACTTTGCTGCAGATATTAAGTTTCCAGGTGTGGTTGAATTGACAACTCAGCTGCTAATACTTGAGAATATTCTTTGGCTCCCCTTGTGTCGAATCAATAAATTTGGGTTGAATACTCTACCCTCGAAAACTGTTGCGATCCCCTATACTTGTGGGTTATCAAGACTATTTTCTGGCGCCGTTGCCGGGGAGCATAGCTCTATTCTTTGAGTCACTTGGGATTTATATCTGCTTATCATTATGAAGAACTTGAAAGATCCAAGAACTAAGATTTATCCCTCAACTATGAGGGGAGGTAAGGAACTGCCATCTAGCTCTGCACTTGATTCACCTTCTGTTTTGAGTAAGCTTGCGACACCTAAACCTGCTTCTGCTATTCGTTCTGATATGTCGCATGTTATTGATGATGCCACTTCTGCTATACATGATACTTATGATGAAACTACTTCTATGCTTGATACTACTGTGCCACTTGGTGAATTTCTTGATGAACAACTTGCTAGGGCTAGAGAGAATGAAAATATTGAATCTGATAATATTGATGAAAGTGATGATGAAGACTCACCTGTTATTCCTGAGGGTTATGTTTTTGATAAAGAAGCTTCTTTAGCTATTTTAGCTTGCAAAGATAGATACGAACTCAAGAGGTTATTAGCTAAATGGAAGCAGCAATCTCTTAATGCTAGAATGAAACCTGACCCTGCTTTTGCTACTTCACCTATCTTTGTTACTGATAAGGATTATGAATTCTCTGTTGATCCTGATATAATTACTTTGGTTGAATCTGATCCTTTTCATGGCTATGAATCTGAAACTGTTGTGGCACATCTTACTAAATTAAATGATATAGCCACCCTGTTCACTACTGATGAGAGAACTCGTTACTTTTATATCCTTAAAATATTTCCGTTCTCATTAAAGGGTGATGCTAAGATATGGTTTAATTCTCTTGATCCTGGTTGTGTGCGTAGTCCCCAGGATATGATTTATTACTTCTCTGCTAAATATTTCCCTGCTCATAAGAAACAAGCTGCTTTAAGGGATATATATAATTTTGTGCAAATTGAAGAAGAGAGTCTCCCACAAGCTTGGGGGAGGCTTCTCAAGTTACTTAATGCTTTGCCTGATCATCCTCTTAAGAAAAATGAAATACTTGATATCTTTTATAATGGACTAACCGATGCCTCCAGAGATTACCTAGATAGTTGTGTTGGTTCTGTTTTTAGGGAAAGAACACCAGATGAAGCTGAAATTCTATTGAATAATATGTTGACAAATGAAAATAATTGGACACTTCCTGAGCCAGCTCCGGAGCCAATTCCTGAGCCTATTCCTAAACCAACTCCGAAGAAGAGGGGTATTCTATTTCTCAGTCCTGAAGATATGCAAGAGGCAAAGAAATCTATGAAAGAAAAAGGTATTAAAGATGAAGATGTTAAGAATTTACCTCCTATTGAAGAAATACATGGTCTTAATTTACCGCCCGTTGAAGAAACATATGATCTTAATCCTTTACCTATTGAAGAAACTCATGGTCTTGATAACCCGACACAGGTAGTAAAGGTAAATTCTCTCTATAGATATGATAAAGCTGAAATCCCATTTACTAAGTTTGCTAGCCCATGCTTAGATGAGTTTGATAAATTTATGGTTAAGCAAGAAGATTTAATGCTTATTTTGGTAGACAATTGAAATACAATTCAAATATGCTTGAACACTTGGGTGATTATATGGCTAATGTCAAAGGTGAACTTAAACTTATTAGTAAACATGCTTCTATGGTTACCACTCAAGTAGAACAAGTACTTAAAGCTCAAAATGATTTGCTCAATGAATTGAATAGTAAGAATAATGATAATGTTGTTAGAGTTATGACTAGAGGTGGTAGAATGACTCAGGAACCTTTGTATCCTGAAGGCCACCCTAAGAGAATTGAGCAAGATTCTCAGAGAAATAATGTGGATGCACCTAGTCCTTCTAAAAGGAAGAAAAAGAAAAATGATAGGACTTTGCATGCTTCTAGTGAACCTGTTATTGAAACACCTGAGAATCCAAATGATATTTCTATTTCTGATGCTGAAACACAATCTGGTAATGAACCTGAAACTAGTGATAATGTTAATGATAATGTTCATGATGATGCTCAACCTAGTAATGATAATGATATAGAAATTGAACCTGCTGTTGATCTTGATAACCCACAATCAAAGAATCAACGTTATGATAAGAAAGACTTTGTTGCTAGGAAACACGGTAAAGAAAGAGAACCATGGGTTCAGAAACCCATGCCTTTTCCTCCCAAACCATCCAAGAAAAAGGATGATGAGGATTTTGAGCGCTTTGCTGAAATGATTAGACCTATCTTTTTGCGTATGCGATTAACTGATATGCTCAAAATGAATCCTTATGCTAAGTATATGAAAGATATTGTTACTAATAAAAGAAAGATACCGGAAGCTGAAATTTCCACCATGCTTGCTAATTATACTTTTAAGGGTGGAATACCAAAGAAACTTGGAGATCCAGGAGTACCCACTATACCATGCTCCATTAAAAGAAACTATGTTAAAACTGCTTTATGTGATCTTGGAGCCGGTGTTAGTGTTATGCCTCTCTCTTTATATCGTAGACTTGATTTGAATAAGTTGACACCTACTGAAATATCTTTGCAAATGGCTGATAAATCAACTGCTATACCTGTCGGTATTTGTGAGGATGTGCCTGTTGTAGTTGCAAACGTTACTATTTTAACGGACTTTGTTATTCTTGATATTCCGAGGACGATAGTATGTCTATTATTCTTGGAAGACCCTTTTTGAATACTGCAGGGGCTGTTATTGATTGCACTAAAGGCAATGTCACTTTTCATGTTAATGGTAATGAGCATACGGTACACTTTCCGAGGAAACAACCTCAAGTTCATAGTATCAACTCTATTGGAAAAATTCCATCGATTATATTTGGAGGTTTTGAATTTCCTCTTCCTACTATCAAGAAGAAATATGATATTCTTATTATTGGGGATGTGCATATCCCCGTTGAGGTAACATAGTGTTATTCGAAATTTCTCCGGTTCCATGTTATTCGGAATGAGTTCGTTAACAAGACTTGATCAACCTTGTTAGTGGATTCCTTTTGATGAGCATGAGATGGATGAAACTAGAAGGCACAACATTTGTACCCTCCTTTTACTTTCTATTATTTATATTAAATAAAGTAAAAATAGTATTTTTGTGTCTGTTATCTGATTATCCGTGCAATATAAAAATACCCCGAAAATAAAAGTTCTCCAAATGCCCTGAAATTTAAATATGATTTTCTCTGGAGTATTTGAGAATATTTGGCACTGAGAACACAACAGGGGGGTCATCCACCTAGCCACGAGGGTCAGGGGCGCGCCCCCCTGCCTCGTGGGCCCACGGTGGTCCTCCTCCACTTATCCTTTCACCCACACACTCCTTCTTCCTCCCCCAAACACGAATATCCTGCTCAAACCCAAGTCCAAGCTCATTTTGCTGCCATTTTTTCGATCTCCTTGCTCAAAGCACCTCTCACAAAACTACTTGGGGAGATTGTTCCTTGGTATGTGACTCCTCCATTGGTCCAATTAGTTTTTGTTCTAGTGATTTATTCATTGCAAATTTTTGCTGCTTAGGTGACCCTGTTCTTGAGCTTGCATGTCAAATTTATATGGTCAAAAGTAGTTTTGATGCATGATATAGGCCCTAGGCACTTGTAGGAGTAGTTGCTATCAATATTATTGAGTTTGGTTTACTTTTATTTTGAAGTTACTAAAAATTTCAGAATTTTTTAGAAAATAATGAAGAGACTTTTGAGGGGCTCATCGAGCCGAAGCTCGAAGGAAAAGGCACAGAAGCCCAAGTATAATCTGCCTCGCACCATGGAGGTTCGGTCGTGTGAATGGCCTTCCGATGATTTTTTGAGAGCAGCCCGGATTTATGAAGATTTTTATGAATTGGCTAAGAATGCAGGCCTCACCGCTTTCCTCCACGACCAACGCGATCAGTATCTCTTACTCACAAATATCTTTGTGCAAAACTTTCATTTCCATTCTAGGAGCTCTCCACCGGAGTTTTATTTATATGATGAGCATAAGGAGATGTCACTTTATGATTTTTGTCAGGTTTGTTTGGTCCCTTTCGAGGGCACGACAGAGGAACCACATCGCAGTGATGTGGATGGGTTTATTGATATCATCACTATAGGGGAAACGAGGAAGGTTTCCGATGCACGAATCACTAGCATACATTTTCCTATTTTACGCTATTTTGCATTATTTGCTAGTCGTTGCTTAATTGGTCGCAGAAACTATGGAAACCTTAGTGTTCCTGATATTATTATTTTGCTCCACGGTTTATTCAGTGATAACTCTATTAGTATGGGCGGCATTATTGCTAAACGGTTAAGTCTGAACCGTACAAAGGGCCCCATCTTTGGAGGCATCTATGCTTCACGCCTAGCTGCACATTTTAACATACCTATTAGGCATTATGAGAAGGAAGAAAAAGTGCTGCCTTGTGTTTATTTAGATTATAAGAGTATGGTAGCACATGATTTTATTGTTAAGAATAGGGAAGGAGAGCTTAAATACAAATTGTTCTTTGATAAACATCATCAAGAGACTATTACCCTGCCTGCTCCTTCCTTGTTTGATTTATCTACAGGCCAGTACCTTGTTCCATTAGAGGCTATTCACGCATATCGGAACCCTACATTAGCCACAGAGCCAGAGCCGGAACCACAAGTTGATCCTCCACGACAGTCTAATTACCAGTGGGATCCAGAGATGATTGCCAACCAGTGGCAGTCGGAGTCTTCTTCGCAGTACGACCCCAACTATTATTATGGATATCCGTCAGGCCAACCATGGCCATAGACCAACTTAGGCCCAAAAGCCTAAGCTTGGGGGAGTACATATTTCTCACCGACATTACATTTATATTCACACACTCATTGCCACATGTCGTTGCTCATACTTTTTCATTGTATCATCCATGCTAGTTTATTTCCTTTTTTATGCTTTCTTCTTGTGTGTTTGATAAACCTTAAGAAAAACCAAAAAAATCAGTTCTAGCTTTTAATTAGTTTACTTTCCATGCTTGTAGTAGTAATTAAAAAGAAAAGCCAAAAAGATTTCATGTTCTTCTTGTACTTGTTGGGAGCTCTCCCGTGTAAATAGTTTTATTTATTTTCTTTTCTTTGGGGGTCGATAGGAGAAGACCATAATTAAATTGTTGAAGTGGCTCTTATATGCATTATTGTTGATCTAACAAAAGAGCCCATATAGCCTTGTCTTCTCCTGTTTATTGAATGCTTGCAGATTCCATCTTAGTCCAATGCACGTGCACTATTATTATTATCCACATTGTTCAGTCGTGCAAGTGAAAGGCAATAATGATGATTATATGATGAACTTATTGAGATGAGAAAAGACGGTATGAACTCGACCTCTCTTGTTTTTGTAAATATGATTAGTTCATCGTTCCTGATTCAGCCTATTATGAATAAACATGTTTGCAATGACAACTAGAGATCATAGTTCTTGTGCCATGCTTGATTAGCTAGGAGCTTATAATGGTTTACCTTGCGTGCCAACATGCTATTAAAATGGTTGTGATGTGGTATGATAGGGTGGTATCCTCCTCTGAATGATTTAAGTGACTTGACTTGGCGCATGTTCACGCATGTAGTTGAAACAAAATCAACATAGCCTTCACGATATTTATGTTCATGGTGGATTATATCCTACTCATGCTTGCATTCGGTGTTGATTAATTTTAATGCATGTTCATGACTGTTGTCGCTCTCTAGCTGGTCGCTTCCCAGTCTTTTGCTAGCCTTCACCTGTACTAAGCGGGAATACTGCTTGTGCATCCAACTCCATAAACCCCAAAGTTATTCCATATGAGTCCACCATACCTACCTATATACGGTATCTACCTGCCGTTCCAAGTAAATTTGTATGTGCCAAACTCTAAACCTTCAAATAAATATCCTGTTTTGTATGCTCGAATAGCTCATGTATCAACTAGGGTTGTCCGTATCTTCCATGTTAGGCGGGTTATTCTCAAGAGGAGTGGACTCCGCTCCTCACTCACGAGAAAGTTGCTGGTCACCGGGATGCCCAGTCCCATGCTTTATGCAAATCAAATCAAAATAATTGCAAACAAAACTCCCCCTGGGACTCTTGTTAGTTGGAGGCACTCGTTGTTTCGAGCAAGCCATGGATTGATGCTTGTTGGTGGAAGGGGGAGTATAAACTTTACCATTCTGTTTGGGAACCGCCTATAATGTGTGTAGCATGGAAGATATTGCCATCTCTTGGTTGTTATGTTGACAATGAAAGTATACCGCTCAAAATATTATTCACCTCTATTTCAAAACCGAGCTCTGGCACCTCTACAAATCCCTGCTTCCCTCTGCGAAGGGCCTATCTATTTACTTTCATGTTGAGTCATCATCCTCTTATTAAAAAGCACCAGTTGGAGAGCACCGCTGTCATTTGCATTCATTACTGTTAGTTTACATTGAGTATGACTTGACTGGATCTCTTTTACCATGAATTACAATGTCTAGTCAGTCCTTGATCTTTAAAGGTGCTCTGCATTTATGATTTGCGGTCTCAGAAAGGGCTAGCGAGATACCATCTTGTTATATCATATTATGATTGTTTTGAGAAAGTGTTGTCAAACGAGATTTATTATTATTGCTCGCTGGTTGATTATGCCATTGATATGAGTAAACTTGAGACCTAAGCATTATTATGAATGTGGTTAGTCATAATCTTTGCTGAAAAACTTGAATGCTGGCTTTACATATTTACAACAACAAGAGCAAACAGAGTTTGTAAAAGTTTTTCTTTATCACTTTCAGTTTATCAACTGAATTGCTTGAGGACAAGCAAGGGTTTAATCTTGGGGGAGTTGATACGTCTCCGTCGTATCTACTTTTCCAAACACTTTTGCTCTTGTTTTGGACTCTAACTTGCATGATTTCAATGGAACTAACCCGGACTGACGCTGTTTTCAGCAGAATTACCATGGTGTTATTTATGTGCAGAAACAAAAGTTCTCGGAATGACCTAAAACTTCACGGAACAACTTTTCGGAAATAACAAAAAATCCTTGCAAAAGATGAAGGCCAGGGGGCCCACCACCTGTCCACGAGGGTGGGGGCGTGCCTGCCCCCTAGGGCGCGCCCCTACCTCGTGGGCCCCCTGGAGCTCCTCCAACCTCAACTCCAACTATATATATTTGGTTTCAGGGAGAAAAAAATCAAAGAGAAGAATCCATCGCGTTTTACGATATGGAGCTGCCGCCAAACCCTAAAACCTCTCGGGAGGGCTGATCTGGAGTCCGTTCGGGGCTCCGGAGAGGGGAATCCGTCGCCATCGTCATCATCAACCATCCTTCATCACCAATTTCATGATGCTCACCACCGTGCGTGAGTAATTCCATCATAGGCTTGCTGGACGGTGGTTGGATGGGATCTATCATGTAATCGAGTTGGTTTTGTTAGGGTTTGATCCCTAGTATTCACTATGTTCTGAGATTGATGTTGCTATGACTTTGCTATGCTTAATGCTTGTCACTAGGGCCCGAGTGCCATGATTTACCTATTATCTTTTCATCAATATATGAGAGTTCTTGATCCTATCTTGCAAGTCTATAGTCACCTATTATGTGTTATGATCCGTTAACTCCGAAGTGACAATAATCGGGATACTTACCGGTGATGACCTTAGTTTGAGGAGTTCATGTATTCACTATATGTTAATGCTTTGGTCCCGTACTCTATTAAAAGGAGGCCTTAATATCCCTTAGTTTCCATTAGGACCCTGCTGCCACGGGAGGGTAGGACAAAAGATGTCATGCAAGTTGTTTTCCATAAGCACGTATGACTATATTCGGAATACATGCCTACATTACATTGATGAACTGGAGCTAGTTCTATGTCACCCTAGGTTATGATTGTTACATGATGAACCGCATCCGGCATAATTCTCTATCACCGATCCATTGCCTACGAGCTTTCCATATATTGTTCTTCTCTTATTTACTTTTCCGTTGCTATTGATATCATCACTACAAAATACCAAAAACATTACTTTTGCTACCATTACCTTTTGCTACCGTTACCACTACTATCATATTACTTTGAAACTAAACACTTTGCTGCAGATATTAAGTTTCCAGGTGTGGTTAAATTGACAACTCAGGTACTAATACTTGAGAATATTTTTTGGCTCCCCTTGTGTCGAATCAATAAATTTGGGTTGAATACTCTACCCTCGAAAATTGTTGCAATCCCCTATACTTGTGGGTTATCAAGACTATTTTCTGGCGCCGTTGCCGGGGAGCATAGCTCTATTTTTTGAGTCACTTGGGATTTATATCTGCTTATCATTATGAAGAACTTGAAAGATCCAAGAACTAAGATTTATCCCTCAACTATGAGGGGAGGTAAGGAACTGCCATCTAGCTCTACACTTGATTCACCTTCTGTTTTGAGTAAGCTTGCGACACCTAAACCTGCTTCTGCTATTCGTTCTGATATGTCGCATGTTATTGATGATGCCACCTCTTCTATACATGATACTTATGATGAAACTACTTCTATGCTTGATACTACTGTGCCACTTGGTGAATTTCTTGATGAACAAATTGCTAGGGCTAGAGAGAATGAAAATATTGAATCTGATAATATTGATGAAAGTGATGATGAAGACTCACCTGTTATTCCTGAGGGTTATGTTTTTGATAAAGAAGCTTCTTTAGCTATTTTAGCTTGCAAAGATAGATACGAGCTCAAGAGGTTATTAGCTAAATGGAAGCAGCAATCTCTTAATGCTAGAATGAAACCTGACCCTGCTTTTGCTACTTCACCTATCTTTGTTACTGATAAGGATTGTGAATTCTCTGTTGATCCTAATATAATTACTTTGGTTGAATCTGATCCTTTTCATGGCTATGAATCTGAAACTGTTGTGGCACATCTTACTAAATTAAATGATATAGCCACCCTGTTCACTAATGATGAGAGAACTCTTTACTTTTATATCCTTAAAATATTTCCATTCTCATTAAAGGGTGATGCTAAGATATGGTTTAATTCTCTTGATCCTGGTTGTGTGTGTAGTCCCCAGGATATGATTCATTACTTCTCTGCTAAATATTTCCCTGTTCATAAGAAACAAGTTGCTTTAAGGGATATATATAATTTTGTGCAAATTGAAGAAGAGAGTCTCCCACAAGCTTGGGGGAGGCTTCTCAAGTTACTCAATGCTTTGCCTGATCATCCTCTTAAGAAAAATGAAATACTTGATATCTTTTATAATGGACTAACCGATGCCTCCAGAGATTACCTGGATAGTTGTGCTGGTTCTGTTTTCAGGGAAAGAACACCAGATGAAGCTGAAATTCTATTGAATAATATGTTGACAAATGAAAATAATTGGACACTTCCTGAGCCAGCTCCGGAGCCAATTCCTGAGCCTATTCCTAAACCAACTCCGAAGAAGAGGGGTATTCTATTTCTTAGTCATGAAGATATGCAAGAGGCAAAGAAATCTATGAAAGAAAAAGGTATTAAAGCTAAAGATGTTAAGAATTTACCTCCTATTGAAGAAATACATGGTCTTAATTTACCGCCTGTCGAAGAAACATATGATCTTAATCCTTTACCTATTGAAGAAACTCATGGTCTTGATAACCCGACACAGGTAGTAAAGGTAAATTCTCTCTATAGATATGATAAAGCTGAAATCCCATTTACTAAGTTTGCTAGCCCATGCTTAGATGAGTTTGATAAATTTATGGTTAAGCAAGAAGATTCTAATGCTTATTTTGGTAGACAATTGAAATACAATTCAAATATGCTTGAACACTTGGGTGATTATATGGCTAATGTTAAAGGTGAACTTAAACTTATTAGTAAACATGCTTCTATGGTTACCACTCAAGTAGAACAAGTACTTAAAGCTCAAAATGATTTTCTCAATGAATTGAATAGTAAGAATAATGATAATGTTGTTAGAGTTATGACTAGAGGTGGTAGAATGACTCAGGAACCTTTGTATCCTGAAGGCCACCCTAAGAGAGTTGAGCAAGATTCTTAGAGAAATAATGTGGATGCACCTAGTCCTTCTAAAAGGAAGAAAAAGAAAAATGATAGGACTTTGCATGCTTCTAGTGAACCTGTTATTGAAACACCTGAGAATCCAAATGATATTTCTATTCTGATGCTGAAACACAATCTGGTAATGAACCTGAAACTAGTGATAATGTTAATGATAATGTTCATGATGATGCTCAACCTAGTAATGATAATGATATAGAAATTGAACCTGTTGTTGATCTTGATAACCCACAATCAAAGAATCAACGTTATGATAAGAAAGACTTTGTTGCTAGGAAATACGGTAAAGAAAGAGAACCATGGGTTCAAAAACCCATGCCTTTTCCTCCCAAATCATCGAAGAAGAAGGATGATGAGGATTTTGAGCGCTTTGCTGAAATGATTAGACCTATCTTTTTGCGTATGCGATTAACTGATATGCTCAAAATGAATCCTTATGCTAAGTATATGAAAGATATTGTTACTAATAAAAGAAAGATACCGGAAGCTGAAATTTTCACCATGCTTGCTAATTATACTTTTAAGGGTGGAATACCAAAGAAACTTGGAGATCCATGAGTACCCACTATACAATACTCCATTAAAAGAAACTATGTTAAAACTGCTTTATGTGATCTTGGAGCCGGTGTTAGTGTTATGCCTCTCTGTTTATATCGTAGACTTGATTTGAATAAGTTGACACCTACTGAAATATCTTTACAAATGGCTGATAAATCAACTATTGTACCTGTCGGTATTTGTGAGGATGTGCCTGTTGTAGTTGCAAACGTTACTATTTTAACGGACTTTGTTATTCTTGATATTCTCGAGCACGATAGTATGTCTATTATTCTTGGAAGACCCTTTTTGAATATTGCAGGGGCTGTTATTGATTGCACTAAAGGCAATGTCACTTTTCATGTTAATGGTAATGAGCATACGGTATACTTTCCGAGGAGACAACCTCAAGTTCATAGTATCAACTCTATTGGAAAAATTCCATCGATTATATTTGGAGGTTTTGAATTTCCTCTTCCTACTATCAAGAAGAAATATGATATTCTTATTATTGGGGATGTGCATATCCCCGTTGAGGTAACATAGTGTTATTCGAAATTTCTCCGATTCCATGTTATTCGGAATGAGTTTGTTAACAAGACCTGATCAACCTTGTTAGTGGATTCCTTTTGATGAGCATGAGATGGATGAAACTAGAAGGCACAACATTTTGTACCCTCCTTTTACTTTCTATTATTGATATTAAATAAAATAAAAATAGTATTTTTTGTGTCTGTTATCTGATTATCCGTGCAATATAAAAATACCCCGAAAATAAAAGTTCTCCAAATGCCCTGAAATTTAAATATGATTTTCTCTGGAATATTTGAGAATATTTGGCACTAAGAACACAACAGGGGGGTCATCCACCTAGCCACGAGGGTCAGGGGCGCGCCCCCTGCCTCTATTCAACCTACTAAGCAAAAATGCAACGACTTCTATTCCAAGTATGCTCTATGTATGGTATTCCGATGATATGATCCAAGATGATCTAGTATGACAATCTTAATGTTGTATGATGCTATGGTTCTTGCTTAAAAGCTTTTCTCTTATCTTTCCCTTTTGCTTAATAGATTGTTTGGCTCTTTTCTTTTGAGCTCTTTTCTCATGCAATGCTTCAGGAACAAAGATAGCAATTGTGTATGCGATGACAACTTTGTGACACGAAAGATGATACCAAGATATGCATGATACGTCCCCGTCGTATCTACTTTTCCAAACACTTTTGCCCTTGTTTTCGACTCTAACTTGCATGATTTCAATGGAACTAACCCGGACTGACGCTGTTTTCAGCAGAATTACCATGGTGTTATTTATGTGCGGAAACAAAAGTTCTCGGAATGACCTGAAACTTCATGGAACAACTTTTCAGAAATAATAAAAAAAATCCTTGCAAAAGATGAAGGCCAGGGGGGGCACCACCTGTCCACGAGGGTGGGGGCGCGCCTGCCCCCCTAGGGCGCGCCCCCCTACCTCGTGGGCCCCCTGGAGCTCCTCCGACCTCAACTCCAACTCTATATATTTGGTTTCGGGGAGAAAAAATCAGAGAGAAGAATTCATCGCGTTTTACAATATGGAGCCGCCGCCATGCCCTAAAACCTCTCGGGAGGGCGGATCTGGAGTTCATTCGAGGCTCCAGAGAGGGGAATCCGTCGCCATCGTCATCATCAACCATCCTCCATCACCAATTTCATGATGCTCACTGCCGTGCGTGAGTAATTCCATCGTAGGCTTGCTGGACGGTGATGGGTTGGATGGGATCTATCATGTAATCGAGTTAGTTTTGTTAGGGTTTGATCCCTAGTATCCACTATGCTCTGAGATTGATGTTGCTATGACTTTGATATGCTTAATGCTTGTCACTAGGGGCCAGGTGCCTTGATTTCAGATCTGATCCTATTATGTTTTCATCAATATATGAGAGTTCTTGATCCTATCTTGCAAGTCTATATTCACCTATTATGTTTTATGATCCGTTAACCCCAAAGTGACAATAATCGGGATACTTACCGGTGATGACCGTAGTTTTAGGAGTTTATGTATTCACTATGTGTTAATGCTTTGGTCCGGTACTCTATTAAAAGGAGGCCTTAATATCCCTTAGTTTCCATTAGGACCCCGCTGCCATGGGAGGGTAGGACAAAAGATGTCATGCAACTTATTTTTCGTAAGCACGTATGACTATATTCAGAATACATGCCTACATTACATTGATGAACTGGAGCTAGTTCTGTGTCACCCTAGGTTATGATTGTTACATGATGAACTGCATCCGGCATAATTCTCTATCACCGATCCATTGCCTACGAGCTTTCCATATATTGTTCTTCGCTTATTTACTTTTCCGTAGCTATTTCTATCATCACTACAAAATACCAAAAAACATTACTTTTGCTACCGTTACCATTTGCTACCGTTACCACTACTATCATATTACTTTGCTACTAAACACTTTGTTGCGGATATTAAGTTTCCAGGTGTGGTTGAATTGACAACTCAGCTGCTAATACTTTAGAATATTGTTTAGCTCCCCTTGTGTCCAATAAATAAATTTGGGTTGAATACTCTACCCTCGAAAACTGTTGCGATCCCCTATACCTGTGGGTTTTCAATTCACCAATGATATGTATGTATGTTATGGGAAGTATGATCACTAATGTGCAGAAGTCACGTTGCTAGCAATACTCAAAGGCTAGTCTCGATGGGTAAGATACGCAAAATTGGGCTATGATGGCTATCAATGTAATGGCAAGAATGATGTATCACGATACCAAAGATGATGTTACCGTTCTTGCTTACGGTATGGTGTCAAAAATGTTTAGTGGTTGTTGTCGATGACGAATCCGTGGTGAAGATGAGCGGTGGTGATGTTGATGTCGAACCATACGTAAATAGCCGAAACACAATAGGACACAGAACCGCAACTCAAATTCTCAAAGCACAATGTGGCAAAAATGTATCGGAGTGCGAAATGAGTAAGCAATGGTGATTGCAGAAAGTGGTGGTGGTATGGGGATGCGTATGCAGAAGTGGTGCGGTGGCTGAAATTTTCGGGGGGGTTCAGTTTCGTCAGGGTTTTACGGACGTCCCGGGGTTTATGGTCGTCCGATCATCGGACGAACGGTGCCTGTGCGAAATTCCGGGCACGGAATGAACTTCGAGGTGGATGTGGCAAAAAAGGTCAAATCCCGGCTATTCAATGGATGAAAGAGGTGGAGACGAAGGGGAAAGGCTAGATCCACTCAAGGCAAAGCAAATCCACGAATAAAATCCAACAAAATTTCATCACACCAACAAATCACAAAAAAAAATTGGGCTATTTTTGTGGGGAATTTTTGAAATAGGGACAAATTCAACAAAACAAGGCTAGAAAACACAATAGGGAGGCTCCAAAATCGTGATCAACGTGGCTCTGATACCAAGATGATGTAGGGTGGAACCCTATACGGCTGATATTTCATGAAAGGAGCGGATCCCGCAATGAACACAAGGAACACAAGGGTACACACTAGGGGAAACACGAGAGAATCACTCGGACCAACAGGAATGATCACACATATGCTATATCCTCGAACACAAAAGAGATCACACGATCCAAAGTCAACACGGGACGATACATAAGGTAACCGGTCTTCTCCAAAGGAGGTCTTGATGGGGCCACCCAAGAGGGGGTCTTGAATCCAAGAGGAGCTTCTCCGTAGAGGGCTCGCGGTCTCTCTCAAGGAGTAGATCCATATGGATGAGCGAGGCTCTATCTCACAAATGACCTATGACAACACTAACCCTAGAAAAGAGGAGGAGGAGGTGTATATATAGTCTTAGAGGTCGAAGGGGTACACCGGCTTCGGCCCAACATGAAATCAGCACACATGCGTCGGACGTCTGGTAGTTACCATCGTCCGGAGGCTCGTGAGGGTCCGGACATCCGGTGCTCATCGGGCATCCGTAGATTCGGCTCGGATGTGCTTTGGTCGGATGTCTGGTCGGGGTCGAATGTCCAGGGCGTCGGTCGCCCGATGGTCTTCGGAAATCCGGCGTTTCGACTCAGGTGTGGTAGCGCCGGTCGTCCGGAGGGGGGTCAGTTTTCTGGAGCCTGGAGTTCGTCGGACATCCGAGGTTCGCCGGTCGTCCGGTGACTGGCAATTTTGATTAGTCCTTCTTTTTGACCATTGAGCTTGGCGTCCTCACCGTCTTGTCCATTGGGTGTAGCTGATCTGTGGCTTTCCTCCAAGTACCTGATCACACATAGGGTTTCTACTTGAGGTAGTAGCCATGTCTCATGCATAGAAAGTGGTAGCTCAGAGAGGAGCAAGTTCACCTTATCTTTGATAGCCTTTACTCGTGCTCTTGTCATTGGTCCAAGTGGTGTCGTAGGGGATGTAGGTAGGTCCATGGGGATGACCTTGGGATGCTCTGCATCACATCTTCTGCTATATGAAGCCATTTTCCCTAAGAAAAATAAGAAAAAGACTTCCAAGATGAAGCAACGCCGTCCCAAGGCGTAACTTGGGCAGGAGCACTTTTGATCTTCGGCGGAGCGATTCCGCCGGGGAAACTTCCCTCCAGGAGAGGGAAATTGAGGCTATCGACATCACCAACGATCTTATCATCATGGGAGGACCGATCTTCATCAACATCTTCACCAGCACCATCTCATCTCAAACCCTAGTTCATCTCTTGTATTCAATCTTTGTCCCAAAACCTCAGATTGGTACCTATGGGTTGCTAGTAGTGTTGATTGCATCTTGTAGTTGACGCTAGTTGGTTTATTTGGTGGAAGATTAAATGTTCAAATCCTCAAGCATATTCAATACACCTTTGATCTTGAAAATGAATATGATTTGTGAGTAGTTACTTTTGTTCTTGAGGACATGGGAGAAGTCTTGTTATAAGTAATCATGTGAAGTTCGTATTTGTTCGATAATTAGATGATATTTATGTGGTTGCATCCTATAGTGGTGTCATGTGAACATCGACTAAATGACACTTCACCATACTTGGGCCGAAGGGAAGGCATTGTGGCGTAATAAGTAGATGATGGGCTGCTAGAGTGACATAAGATTAAACCCTAGTTTGTGTGTCATTCCGTAAGGGGCAGATTTGGATCCATATGTATCATGATATGGTTATATTTATCTTAATTCTTCTTTCGTAGTTGCAGATGCTTGCGAGAGGGGGTAATCGTAAGTGGGATGCTTGTTCAAGTAAGGACAGCACTGATACGTCTCCAACATATCTATAATTTTTTATTGTTCCATGCTATTATATTATCAATCTTGGATGTTTTATATACAGTTTCAAGCAATCATGTATCATTTTTTGGATCTAACCAATTAACTTAGTGCCCGGTGCTAGTTGCTATTTTTTGCTTGTTTTTAGCTTCACAAAATATCAGTACCAAACGAAGTCCAAATGCCACGAAACTTTTTGGAGATTTTTTCTAGACAAAAGAGACGTTAGAAGCTTCGGGAGATGACCAGACGATAGACTGTGGGCTCACACACACTTGGGCGCGCCCTGGTATGTTGTGGGGCCCACGTGGCTCCGTTTGACCTAACTCCGCCTCTATAAATTCTCTAAAATCGTGAAACCAACAAAGGAGTACACGAAATACTTCTTCCACCGCCGCAAGTTCTAGAACCATGAGATCCCATCTGGAGGCCTTTTTGGCACTCTGCCAGAGGGGGGTTCGATCACAGAGGGAGCTTTACATCATCCTTGTTGCCCTCTAATGATGCGTGAGTAGTTTACCACAGACCTATGGGTCCATACTTAGTAGCTACATGGCTTCTTATCTCTATTTGATCTTCAACACAATGTTCTCCTCAGTGCTCTTAGAGATCTATTCGATGTAATGACTTTTCTGTGGTGTGTTTATTGGGATCCAATGAATTGTGAGTTTATGATCAGATCTATCCATGAATACTATTTGAGTTTTCTCTGAACTCTTTTATGCATGATTGTTATAGCCTCGTATTTCTTCTCCGATTTAGTGGTTTGGTTTGGCCAACTAGATTGATTTATCTTGCCATTGGAAGAGGTGCTTCGTGATGGGTTTGATCTTGCGGTGCTCAATCCCAGTGACAGAAATGGACATGACATGCATGTATCGTTGCTGTTAAGGGCAAAAGATGGGATTTATTTCATACATGAGTTTATCTTGTCCACATCATGTGATCTCGCTTAAGGCGTTACTTCGTTCTTCCATGAACTTAATACACTAGATGCATGCTGGATAGCGGTAGATGTGTGGAGTGATAGTAGTAGATGCAAGATCATTTCAGTCTACTTGTCTTGGATATCTTCATAATTATTTGCTTTTCTATCAATTGCCCAACAGTAATTTGTTTACCCACAGTACCTATTTTATGAGAAAAGCCTCTAGTGAAAACTATGGCCCCCGAGTCTATCTTTTGTCATCTATTAAAACCAAAAATACTTTGCTGCAATTTTATTTTACTTATTTTATTTTGTATTTTTGCCCGGTCTATCTATCAAAAACTACACTATTTAATCTTGCTCGTAACCGTCAAGGCATTGACAACTCCTTGTTTGCGTTGGGTTGCAAGTATTTGTTGTTTATGTGCAAGTGTTGTTCACTAGTTGTTGCTTGGTTCTCCTATTGGATTGATAACCCTGGTTTCACAATTGAGGGAAATACTTATCTCGATTGTAGTTCATCATCCTCTCCTCTTCGGGGAAATCCCAATGCTGCTCACAAGTAGCAAACACCCAATCACGGGTCCACCCACATATCAAATTATCAAAGTAGCAAATGCGAATCAACTAAACATGATGAATGTGACTAGACAACAAATCCCATGTGTCCCCGAGAATGCTTTGCTTAGTATCAGAGAATATCCTGGCTTGTCCTTTGCTATAAAAAGGATTGGGCCATCTTGCTGCACCTTTGTTATTACTTCTACATGTTACTTGTTGCAAATTATCTTTCTATGAAACTATTTGTTACTACTACTTTCAGTACTTGCAGAGAATACCTTGCTGAAAACCGCTTAGCATTCTTCTGCTCCTCATTGGGTTGGACACTCTTACTCATCAAAAGGACTACGATTGATCCCTTATACTTGTGGGTCATCAAGGCGCCCCCTTCCTCCTTGTAGAAGGGAGGGGAGGCCGAATTGGCTGGGGATTCCCCCTCCTTAGCTTGCCAAAGGGAGAGGATTTCCTCCCTTGCGGTGCCCCTCTCCTCCTCCCTCCAGCCTATATATACTTGAGGACTTTGGCCCTTTGAAGACACAAGTTTTGGAGCCTCTTCTAGGTCATCTAGACCTAGTTCTAGTTGGTCCTAATTGACTAATTAGTGCTTGGCCTAGTTCCTCTAATCTTCATAATTAGAAGTCCGGTGTGGTTCTAATCTCCTCCCTCTAATTCTCTGGTGACGATTAGCTCTGGATGGCGAAGTGCTGCCGGATCGTGAAGACCGTACGCTTGCAACCAATTTGAGAGGCCGTGCTTTCGGTCTTCCTTTCGAGGGATCGTTCGAGAGTGATTCGCAGGATCTTCATCAATGGTTCGAGGGACTCCAAGTATGATCTATACCGACCGTCTACTTCCGCTACAACTCCCGAGTCGGTAATGATCATTGATCCAAACCCTTTATGCATCTTCATATTGTTCCTAGATGATCGTAGAGTGATTTTTTTGTTTTCTACTATGTTTCCCAATAGAAGAAGCCCGCCCCAAGAAGAAGAAATAACTCGTTGAAGATTTTGACCCTAAAAATCAATCAGATGACAATGATCCTCCTTGTCCTCGGGAAGAAATTGATGATGTTGTGAGCGATTATGTTAATGTCACCAGATTAATTGTTTCCCTAAATTTGAGGGTTCCTCTTCCTCCTCGGGGCCCACTAAAACTAAAGCTTCGCAAGACTCCATCAACCACTGTGACCAGGCAACAACATGGGAACACCACTCCTCATCCGATGTCGTCTACTTGAAGAATTTGGTTGTCATAAACAGTGTGGGACTAGTGTGTTTGCTACTGCACACAGAGTGGAAGTCCTTGAAGTCATATGGCGTATCTAAAGATAATTTCCTACAAAGCAATGAGGATTATCATTGAAGATTATGTCTGTCGAAAGTGAGCCCCCCCAATTGTTGAACTAAAGCAATTGATTCGGTGACTGTCCGAAGAAATTGACTGCAGTCGAGAGGTTTGAAGACGAAGCAAAGACGTAGCATTTGTTTCGTGTTCTTGTTTTGCTTTCTTGACACATAGGACCACCGTACTATTAAGAGGGGTATAGTGTTCGAAGCTTATGATTCTCTGATGCTAAACCCAAATCCTATGAGAGTTGCAAGAAATCTCTTTGTGTTTCGAATAAATAGTTGCCAACAAGAGACAAAGTTCTTCTTCGTTGCGAGAGATTTGATTCCGGTCGAGGAGTTATCATTACTTGCTTCGCAAGCAATGTCACCATTTTGCTCAGAAATCCAACCGTTAGATATGTGTCAGTTGGACATTGGCTAAGTGGTCATGTCCAAAATGGTCTTTTCCCTTCGAGAAGATCGCGGCTATAAATAGCCAACCCCATCCAATGTGCACAGTTGGCTGCTCCGTGTGATTCCAAGAAGATTGTGCGAGCACGCTCTGATAGAGGCGAAGGTGTCTCGAAGTTTCGATGAGATGGTGGCTATCGTTTTCTGTGGGAGTCAACCTTGACGATCCGACTACGCACGTGCGAGATGTCGCGCCTTAGCAATCGCTAAACCAACTTCCGAGGGGTTATTGACCACGCCGGAGCACGATCAACCTGACCATGAGGGTTTGTTTCCTGTGAGCAAACGAAGAACAACCAAGAAACTAAGATTACAATCTGGATATTGTGAATATAAGAGGAAAGCTTTATTAATGAAGGTGGGGGTCTGTGACGCCTTTGTCTGGTCGTTGCACACAAACGAAGTACACGAAGTTGCAGCTATGGCCAACTTTTGTCTAAACAAAACCCAAAGTATAAACGATGCCCTAAGGGTTGTATATATGGAGGAAGAGGGGGGAATTCCATGGCCCTTGGAGGAGGGGTCCGAAACCAACCCTAACTCTTGTTTCCCCACACATACGGACTCTAAAAACAGCCTATACTTAAGTATTTCGAAAATACATGGACCTGGTTGATGTGGAGCATCCCAAGTTCATCCCCATGGATCTATCAACGTCTCCCACGACACCACTTGCACTACAAAAAAAGACACATCCATGACATTTTGGGCTGGACGAAAAAAAATTGTCATACTTATGACACTTCTATGACGATAATTGTGACAAAACCCGGTATCATCATAGATGTGGTGGGATCCTACTTCTATGACAAAAAATCATGACATAAAATGGGCTTCTCATCCTGGGCGGGCCGGAGACGCAGCTGCATGACATTCTTTGGGCCGTCCATGACGGAAAAAACCATGGTAGAAGCGAGGGTGAGGAAAATATCAGGCTGTTCTCGGTTACGGTGGGTGGTCGGGGCCGAGCTATGCACATTTCTCTCATACACGCACGCGCGTAGGTGCGAGGCGTTGGGCTCTAACTGAACCCGAGCAATTCCACTACAGGCTACGCGTTACTGAACCCGAGCGATCGATCGATGGCTGTTAACTGAACCCGATCGAGCGATTCCTTCACTACTGTTGCTAACTGAAGTCGATCGATGATGCCTCTGGATGAACAGTGAGCGTTGCTGGGGGGGGGGGTTGGATGAACAGTTCCCGGTGGGGGTGGATGAATAGGCCCCCGTGGTGTTGCCTCTAGATGATCAGGACCTCGATCGATCGAGCCGGTTGGGGCTGGATGAATAGGACTGTCGGATCACGGGTTCTGGCAAAACCCTCGAGGTTCGAATACTGGGGTGCCCGCGAAGGTTTTTTCCCTATCGATCCACGCCCTAGCTTGCTAAGATCTCGCGGATGAACTCGATGAACTCACAAGACAAAGACACAAGATTTATACTGGTTCGGGCCACCGTTGTGGTGTAATACCCTACTCCAATGTGGTGGTGGTGGATTGCCTTTTGGGCTGGTGATGAACAGTACAAGGGGAAGAACAGCCTCCTGAGGTTGAGGTGTTCTTGTGCTTGGTGAACTTGTGTGGTTGGGGATGATCTTGATGATCCATCCTCTTCTTGGTCCGCCTCTACTATGGTGGCTAGTTCTACTTATATAGGCATTGGTCCTCTCCCCAAATATTGAGCAGGAAGGGAGCCAGCAACGACCAATTTGAAAGGGGACAACTAGTACGGCTTATCCTGACAAAAGTGGTCTTCGCCTGCAAAAGGCTCTGGTGGTGACGTAGTCTTGGGCTCCATGGTGACCACCGTCTTGCCGTCCTACTAGTCTTGGTCTCGTTGCACCGATATGGAAACCTTTCCTTGATGCCTCGATACTCCGCGCCTGCGCTTGCCCCCTTGGCACCGAAGAGGAAGCAAGGACACTGCATGCGCTGGAGCCCGCCTGGTCTCGATCGTCATGGCTCACATCATGAGGACCTCGCGAGGTTTGCCTTGATCTCTCCGCCCCTCGTGAGCCTGTCTGGAGAGGCTACTCCTGAGGAGGTATTGCGTCATCTGCCTCGCGAGGCTTGGCCCCTCATGAGGGTCTTGAATACCTCGTCGATGAAGATGGGCCGTACAGGCCTGCCAGCTCAGCCACGCCATGGGCCGCAGGCAGGCAAGTCTGGGGACCCCCGTTCCCAGAACGCCGACAGTAGCCCCCGGGCCCAAGGCGCGCTCGGGCTTGGCTTCGGGGCGAAGCCAAAGGTCAAGCGCGTAGCGCCGCAGGCCCCAAAAGCATGCAGCCTCGGTTGACGCATGGCAGTTGATTGGACGTGGGTGTCTCCGCTTCCCCATGCTGCCTTGGAATCCTCCTGGCTATGCGGCCCCCGCAACCTACACAATTATTCTTCCATCGCCCACGCCTTGCTTCCCCAGTCCCTCTGCTTCCCCGAGACTATGCTCCTCCTCTCCAATCTGACCTGCACTCTGCCTGCTTCATCTCCATGGCGCCGAAACAAGCAGACAAGGGGAAGAAGCCTCTGTCTTCGCCAAGTGCGCCTCCAACCGCCAAGCCTGCAGTCGGCCGATCCTTGGTGCTCAACAACGAGCCTGCAGTCCCATGCTCGCCACCAGTTTCAACGAGTGGGGGAAGACGGTGGCTTGGCCTGCGTCTCGCGCTCGCATTGCTCGGGCGGCCACCGAGGTCCCAATCTTCATCGACACCCTTTGGGCAGGCCTGATTCCCCCTTTCTCCACCTTCTTCAACGCGGTACTTGAACATTACCAGATCCATATGCTCCATCTCGACCCCAATCCGTGACTCTCCTTGCCGTCTTCGCCTTCGTGTGTGAAGCCATGGTGGGCATCGCTCCTTCTGTGGCCCTTCTCTGCCATTTCTTCTCATTGCATCTGACTGATCCTCGGCAAAGCTCGGGGTGCGTGAGCTTCCAGGCTGTGGCCGCGACGGCGGGCGCGGGGGTTGACTTCAAGCTTCCTCCCTCCACGAGCGAGTTTCGGGCACAGTGGGTATTTGTCGACGCCGGCGTGCTCAGCCCTCTGCTCCACGCCCCATCAGCGCCTGTTGTTTCCCACTCCGGCTGGGGCCACGAGAGGCTCGCAAGCCCCCATCTTGTCCCCGTCTAGCTCAGGCTAAGGATGCTGAAGGACCGCGGCGTGACCGCACCGATGGTGGTGAAGGAGTTCATCAAGCACCGGGTTGCTCCACTTTAGCACTATTCTCGCCCAATGTGGACCTTGCTCAGCAGTCAGGACCATATGAGGTTTCAGGAGTCTGGGCTCCCCCTTGGGATGCGGCAAACGATGCTCAAGGTCCAGACAGGTGTCCCTTTGCCGGACGACTTGCTTGGGAAGAACTGTCTGATGTACCGCTGCAAGAACAAGGCTGAATTTGCAGGGAGCATGCCTCCCTTTGACGAGTGGGGGCTGCGTCCGGACGGCCTGGTGGGGTCCCGCGAGAACCCTATCAGCGTGGTTCCCCTCTTCGTCGCTGGTGCCGAGCTCGTCCCGAATGTGGGTGCAAGGGGACGAGCACCGCCAGAGGCTGGCGGCACGAGTGCTGATGCATGGACGCCGCCTGGGGCTCCTGGGGCGTCTTCCTCAGGATCCCGTGATTCTGGGACGTCGCTCGCTGAGACGATGCAGCATGCGGCTCCCGAGGCCGAAACTCCGGAGGCCTTGGGAAGTCCTGGTGAGAGGGCGCCCGACTGTTCTCCACAGCCAGGCACCCCTGAAGTTGTTCCCTCGAGCACTTCTCTGGCTGCACCCCGTACTGTCCGCCACGTTCAGCACTTCGGTCAGCTTTGCATGGACTTCGAGGAGCTCCTCAAGAGGAAAGGATCTCCAAGCGGAAGCGGTATCTTCGGGTCGTTGAAGCAACAAAAGTACATCATTGTAAGTAATGCACCTCGTGATTTCCTAGTTGCTGCTTTCCTCCCTTATGTTGGCTCTTCAGGACCCGTTCTGCCAGGGCTGTTGAGTCCCCCGAGAAGCAACCCCCGCCTTCTTCGGCACCCCCGTCGGCCTTGAGCATCCCGAGCCTGCATTCCGTGCCCGGAGCCAAGCCGGTCGAGGGGGTGCACTCGCCTTCATGGCGTTTTGAATCTGCGACTCCGTCGACCTTCCTCCACGGCCTGGCTTGGAGCTTGGTGGGCATTCCCCGGCCTCCTCCTCTGGTCATGGACAGCAGCTTGTTGGCTTCGGTCTTCAGCTCCTCCTCAAGTAGCGGGCCCCGACTGGCCGGGGGCCCTCGTGAGGTCGGGTTGGCACCTGGAGCGGCACCAGCCCACAGCCCCCTGCTGAGAGGGGGTGCGCCGCTCCACGTCTGGCCTGCAGCCCCCGTGGCGGAGGATGAGGTGGGTCGTGCATTGGAGTTTGAGCGGAGGTGGAGCATCGTTCATCATGAGCTCTTCCAGGAGGCGATGGGCGCGATGAGCCGACTTGGTGAAGAACTCGCGGGTGTCGACACGCACCTCGAGGCCGAGGGTCTTCGGCTGGCGGAGGAGTGGCACAAACTGAAGGCGGCCATCAACCTCGGGCGCCACCAGCCTGAGCTGGACAATAGGAAGGCTGAGGCTTCCCTTGCGGCCTCCCGTGAGGCCTGCTCCCGACCTCTGGAGGAGGCTCGGAAATTTGGCCGCCATCACGAGGCTGCGGAGAAACGTGCATGGGAGCTCCAAGCCTAGAGCGTTGTCTTGGATCAGCAGGTGGAGGCGCGCATTGCTGCTCTTGAGTCGTTGAGGGGGTCGCCTGCCGAGGAGGAAGAGATCCAGAAGTGCGAGGAGGCGCTGGCGCTAGAAGCCGTGGAGCGCAGCCTTCAACTCGAACAGCTGGAGACGAGGGAGCGCCAGGTTGCTCAGGCGGAGAATGACGTCGGCGCGCGCGAGGTCAGGGAACAGGAGGAGGTCGACCGCCGTGTGGCCGAGGCTCGCGCGGATCTCAAGAGCAGGCACAACCTAAAGCTGAAGCTTGTGGAAGCTGGGGCCGCTGGTAGGACTACTGCCCTTAAGTCCCGGTTGGTTGAGGTGGAGCGGCGTGAGGAGGCCACCGCATCAGCCCTGGCCTCAGCACAGGCTGCGCTGGTTTCATCCCGCGCCGAGCTGCTCTCTCTTCAGCAGCGGGTCGCCGACGCCGAGTCCGTCGCGCGGCAGAATAGGGACGAAGTGCTTGAGCGGCGGACGTTGGAGCATGTGCATGCCCCCATGCTCAAGGACCTCAGGAACAGGGCCAACACTACCCTGGGCCATATCTGCGATGAGAATGCTCCTCATCCCCATGCAAATGACTACGCCAGCCACCTCCGCTTCTTTGGGGATGTGGTGACACGCCTGCAGAACCGTTCCGAGAGGGCTCGCCAACTTGTTGAGGAGTGGAGTCGCGGTCTGCTCGGGCGCGCGTTCTTCCGCGTCTTCAGCCACCTCAGGAACATCGACCCCAACTTCGATTTTGATGCCTCCATTGCTCCCGTACTGGAAGCCATCCGGGGCGATCTAGCGCGATGGGTTGAGGATAATGTGGATGCGCTGGTGAGGGCCTTCGCTTCTGACGACGACGGGGTAGTGGTCGTGGCAGACGAAGGCGTCGTGGTTGACGACGGTGACGCCGGTGTCGGCGAAGGTGGGGCTGATGCCAATGATGGCGACAGCGACGCCAGCAGTGCATCAGAAGATGATATGGGAGACGCGGCGAGCGACATATCCGGCTGATTCCTCGTTCCCCTGTCGTTTACCCTGTAAAAACTTGGGCATGGCCCTGGAAGACTGTAAGAGCATTTTGAGAGGGGCAGCCCCTCATGTAAACAATCGTAGCTTTTATCCTTCCGTGCTAAATTGAGTATGCGTCTTCACGAGCTTACGCATGCCGGGGCAAGGTTGTTGTTGCGGTTTACCTTAGCTTGGACGAGCCCAAACTGGCCCAAGAGATTGCGGGTGTTTTGGGGAGCTCCTGATGAGTTTGTCGACACGCCCAAGGGGGCCGCATGATAAGCAAGCGCCAGCCACGGCTTGGCGCATGCGTGGCTCGTGTGCTTCATGCCCAGCCCGGCTCGCGAGGGGCCCGTGAGGGGGGAGCGACTGGCGTGAACTCTGAAATAAGGCACAAACGAGACTGCGAGAAATAGCTCGAATGAGAAAAGGCATCCCCCCCACGCGCATCAAATAAAATGCAACTTCAACTTAAATTCAAATCCAGAAGGCAGGGTTACAGAAAAGAGATCCAAAGCAAATGGCCGCGTCTGGTGCCTAGTCTAGTCTTCGATGTTTTCTCACCAGCGCGGAGCTAAGTGATGCCACTTGGCGTGGGAGGGAGCCCCCGAGGCCCGAGGGCGGCTCTCCTAAGGCTCCGGGGCGTGTACAGCCCCACTCATTATTACGTGAGAGTGTCATGGGCGGCGATCTTCACAGGCGTGACCCTTACTTCGTATCGCCTGACGAGGGCCACGCCTTGCGCCACCCCCTACCACCGCTGGGACGACCGGAAACCAGGACGGCCCAACGAGGGCAGAGGGGACGCCAGTGGCGCCCTCGGCGACCACGGGACCTCTGCCGGGGGAAAGGTCGCCGTCGCCACCCTGGCAGAGGGCCTACCTCCAGGCGTTGCCTTGCTCCATGCAACGAGGGGAGGGGCCTTGCTCCTGGCCCCATCCACGGAGCCCCTAGCGGGTCTCTCCTGTCGGGGCGGGCATTGCCTTGTCGGAACCATCGCTTGGCGTCATGACCTGGTTCATCTGTGACTCATGGTTATCGTAAGCTTGCCCTGAGGGATTAATGGTACCATGTATCTGTCATCGACGGCGCGGCCGGCGGGGCTCTCTGCGGCTCCTGGAAGGCTTCAGCTCCTAACGCCTCCTCCTCCCATCCTGGCCCAAGGAACGAGTCGGGGTCGTCCTCCGGCGTGTGCCCCTGGTCCACCATGCGGGGCACATAGGCTTCCGTGGCTGTCACCCCAAACACCTTGCCATAGTGCCCCACGCTCCACGTCGCTCGGCCCAGCGCGGCGTCCTGAGGATGATAGCGCGACGCCTTGTTGTGGCCATGGGGGGCAACGCTCGTGCCCATGCTCATCAGAGGCGGCGTGGGGGCAACGGGGCCCCCGGCGCCGCCGGCCGTCCTAGTGTCGATGAAGCCCCCAGGTGCACCCGAGGGCGCGTGGTTACGGCGAGGCCCGTCGTGAGGTCCCGTAGCAGCCTGGGAAGGGAGCACATAGCAGAAAGGCGGCGCTCCTGACGCCACCGCATCCAGCAGCTCTGCGACATGTTCCGGTAGTGCGTCGCGGCCGCTCTCCATCAGTCGGCACCGCAGCAACTCCCACGCCATCATGAGCGTGGCCCACATGTTCGCCTGCTCCCGCCGGGTGTGTGGTGCCGTTGCTGCGGCGTGGCTTGCGGCCCTTGCAGCGCCTCGTGCTTGTTGTGGAGTGAGGGTGGATGACGCCTGGCCGTGCCGCCCGCGCCCCGCAGCGTTAGGTGGTGCTCACGCCGCCTGGAGCGCGGGGTTGAGGTCTTCATGGGCAGGTGGCAATGCCCGGGCTGGCCAGGCTGCCCAGCGGTCGGAGTCGGCCCTTGGGTCACCGAACATCGGGGCCACGGAGCGTCGGTGGGTCGATTGGCGGGGAAGAGGCTCCGGCGCACCCCTACCTGGCGCGCCAAATGTCGGATCACAGGTTCCGGTAAAACCCTTGAGGTTCGAACACTGGGGTGCGCACGAAGGTTTTCTCCCTACGATCCACGCCCTAGCTCGCTAAGATCTCGCGGATGAACTCGATGAACTCACAAGACAAAGACACAAGATTTATACTGGTTCGGTCCACCGTTGTGGTGTAATACCCTACTCTAGTGTGGTGGTGGATTGCCTCTTGGTCTGATGATGAACAGTACAAGGGGAAGAACAGCCTCCTGAGGTTGAGGTGTTCTTGTGCTTGGTGAACTTGTGTGGTTGGGGATGATCTTGATGATATGTCCTCTTCTCCGTCCCCCTCTATTGTGGTGGCTAGTTCTACTTATATAGGCCCTGGTCCTCTCCCCAAATATTGAGCGGGAATGGAGCCAACACTGGCCAATTTGAAAGGGGACAACTAGTACAGCTTATCCTGACAAAAGTGGTCTTCGCCTGCAAAAGGCTCTAGTGGTGACGCCGTCTTGGGCTCCATGGTGACCTCCGTCTTGTCATCGTGCTGGTCTTGGTCTCGTTGGACCGATATGGAAACCTTTCCTTGATGCCTTGGTACTCCGCGCCTGCGCTTGCCCCCTTGGCACCAAAGAGGAAGCAAGGATACTGCGCGCGCTGGCGCCCGCCTGGTCTCGATCGTCATGGCTCACGTCACGAGGACCTCATGAGGTTTGCCTTGCCTTGATCTCTCTGCCCCTCGTGAGCCTGCCTAGCGAGGCTGCCCCTGAGGAGGTCTTGCATCGTCCGCCTCGCGAGGCTTGGCCCCTCGCGAGGGTCTTGAATACCTTGTTGATGAAGATGGGCCATACAGGCCTGCCAGCTCAGCCAAGCCGTGGGCCGTAGGCAGGCAAGTCTGGGGACACCCGTTCCCAGAACACCGACAATGACCCCGTGGAGGGCTGGATGAATAGGACCACCCCGTGGAGGGCAGGATGAACAGGAGACGGTGGACGGCTGGATGAACAGTTGCCCGTGGAGGGATGGTTGAACAGGAGCCCGTGGAGAGGGTTGGTTGAACAGTAGGCGGTGGAGTAGCGCACGGTGGAGGCTGTATGAACAGGAGCCCATGGATGAACAGTCACAGGAGGAGGGTGGAGGAGGTCGATAGTGGATGAACAGTAGCCCGTGGAGGCTAGAGGGGGTCGACGGTGGAGATGAACAGTATCCCGTGGAGTCCCGTTTTGTGGTACGCCACACCCCTCCCGATGAACAGGACCCCCCTTTGGACCGTAGCGCTCCAACACAAGTCTGTTTCCTCCGTTTTGCGGTACGCCACACCCCTCCCAATCAACAGGACCCCCATTTCGACCGTAGGAGGTCCGTTTCCTCTGTTTTGCGGTACTCCAAACCCCTCTCGATGAACAGGATCCTGTTTCGACCGTGGCCGGTCGAACACAAGGCCGTCTCCTCCGTTCTGCAGTACACCAGGCCTTATTTCCATCGGTTGTTCCGTCCAAGCCCTCCCGACGAACATGACGACGCATTTTGTTCCGACCCAGCCGGTTGGCTCCCCATGAACATGACGATGATGCAGTTTCTCCGTTCTGACCCAGCCATGTACACGAGCCCTGGCCATAAGTATGCGCGAGTAGGCATTCGAGACCCTGCCCATATGTACGTATGTGGCCATATTTTCTTTCTTGCACACTGGCCGTTGTACGTACGTGTACATGCTATGTGCGTGCCTCTACTATGACACGTGCGCGCCTCTATATCGACCAATATGTACGTACACATTCGCGACCAGAATGACAACGCTACGTACGCTTCGACCAGGTGGGTCCCAACTGTCAGGCACTTCCTGGCATGCGAAGATGAAGTTAGTGGGTCCTAGTAGTCAGGGGGGAGAATCATTTTTTTTGCCCGGGCGCACTTCCTTGCGTGCGAAGATGTAGCTGGTGGGTCCCAGCAGTTAGGAGAAAATGTTTTTTCGTGAAATACGGTGGCCCATCCGGTGGGTCCCTGCTGTCAGGTGGAGGAATAATTATTTTGCGCGTAATAAGGAGGCACTTCCTTGCTGTGGCCGTGGACCCAGTTGTCAACCTCTCCACATACAGTCCACGTCCGATGGAAGCTGTTCCTTGACCACGTTGACCACGCCGCGCCGAGAGCACCAGGGCGGTGGACGACGGCGAGGCCTAGGAAGGGGACGACGTGAAGCCGGGGAAGACGCGGCAGTGGAAGCCCGCACGGAGAGGAGTACGAGGGTTCATTGGTTCGGCTGTGGTGTGAGGTTGCCATCATCGCAGGGCTTGGCCAGTGGTGGGAATAGTAGGGGCGGTGAGGCCTCCGTGGCAGCATAACCAGCCACGGGAGACAGGAGCATGCGACACGACCGACGCTGCTTTGGGAGGCTAGGGCAAGAAGACCAGAGGTTGAAGAAGCACTACGGCTGTTGGATGGACATCGTATGGTCACTGGAGCTAGAATCGTTCATATTGACTAAGTTGACAAAGCACTCCGTCCCCGTCAACTTAGTAGGCCCACAAGTCAGCCTCCCACCAAGGTGGGTCCCAACTAGCAGGGGGAGTATTCATTCTTTTATGCGTAATAAGGAGGCACTTCCTTGCGTGCGAAGATATAGCTGGTGGGTCCGACCTGTCAGCGGTGGGAATGTTTTTTCGCGAAATGCAGAGGCCCTTCCGGTGGGTCCCAAATGTGAGGTGAAGGAATCATTATTTTGCGCGTAATAAGGAGGCATTTCCTTGCGTGCGGCCGTGGACCCGGCTGTCAGCCTCTCCACGCATAGTCTACTTCCGATGGTGTCGTTCGTTGACCATGTTGACCACTCCGTGTTGAGCCATCCAAGGTGGTGTACGACGGCGAGGCCCTGAACAGCAACAAGCCGGAGATGGGAAGACGCGGGAGTAGAGTCGCAGACGGAGAGGTGTACAAGGGTTAACTGGTTCTCATGCGGTGTGGTTCAGCAGTCGGTGGAGAAGAACAGGAGGTGTGGAGGGGTGGAGGGATGGCCTGGCCAACGGTGGAGTGGTGCTTCACAGCGAAGCGTGCTAAGCAGAGCCGCTAGCAGCAAGAGGCGGGAGCAGGTGGTCCCGACGGCGCTGGAGGAAGAAGACGAGAGATTAAAGATGGATACCGGTCGTTGGATGTAAATCCAATGGCTAACGATGTCATAATCATTTGTTGACTAAGTTGACAACGACTTGCATTGGCTTCGGCCTATTGGCCCACATTTCATCCTCCAAAAATGTGTCACGTATTCAACCCATTTTTTCAGAATTTACAGTCTTTTTTGCGGGGTAGAATTTACAGTCCATTTGATCTCTTTTTTTTGAATTACAGTCCATTAGCTGGGCTGGGTGAACAAATAATATAGCGTCCATGCGGCCCATTTATGTTTTTCCTAAAAAATTATAGGCAATTTGCACTTTCTCGAAATACACGATTTTGCTGGGCTGATTCTAATTATAATGTTGGGGTGGGCGCAGCAATGTTATGAAAAAATAAATAGGGGCTGAGCATTTTGTTATATATATATATATATATATATATATATATATAGTAAGTGATTTATTATTACATTGGTCCTTAAATCTTACCAAGCTTTTGTACACAATCATCAGGATTTTGGTTGCCAACAAAAATCCAGGATTTTATTGTTAAGAAATTATTTTTATAAGTTAACAAGACATGGGATATTGTTTTCTTACATATGTAAGTATCTGTTAAATATATGATGGAAATAATATATAATAACATATAAAATAATTTATATATATAATATAGTTAGAACGGAAACATAAGTTGGACCGGGCGTTCCTATTCTTATATAGAAAAATAGAACAGACCTCTGCGTTTTCTTCAAAAAAAACATAAATTGGGTTACCGATGTTTCAGGAAAAATAAAACCTCGGATGGGGGGTCCATAGGCCAGTCGATATATGACGGCCCTCAAGAAAATACAAACGGGCCTATGGACCACCCATCCGAGGTCGTGGACTGCGCATGTTAAAAAAGAAAGCCTAGACGGGGCAGCCCAAAACCCAGCTGATACTTGCTGCCCCAGTTATAATAAATGATACATGCCAGCTCCCCGGCTTCGTTGTGAATTTATCTCCTATAGTAACTACGTTGAAGCACCCAAAAAATGTAACTATGTTGACAAACCCGTGGGCCCCAACGTCGGTATTGCATTAGGAGGAAGTATTTTTTTCAATGAGGCACTTGCTTGCATACAGCCATAGACATGGTGGGTCCCGACTGTCCGCCTCTCCACGTACAGTCCTCTCCAGATTCCTCTCGTTTGTTCAGCATGTTCACAATGGCAGATAGCGGCGTCGCAGCGAGCGCACAAAGGCGCAGAAGGAGATCCAACCACCTGAGGAAGTGCCTTATTAGTAATGAAACAACTGAACTGGCCCAGTGGCTGAGTGACACTACCCGGCAGCTGTTCCGCCCGGGTTCAATTCCACCAGTGCAGAGAAAATATCTCCAAATTTTTTGCCTTTGCCTTTATTGACATGTGGGTCCCAATTGTCGTCTACGCACACCACGTCCTACACTTGCCAAAACTTCGTCCCTCGTTTTCTCTGTTTTTCGCACACTCGACATTGTGTGGGCATTTTGAAAATAGCATATCTTTTTAACCGTGCATCATATGAAGATGTGTTATGCATGAATGTTGATCAACATGATGTTAACTGGCTAGTAGTTCCAGTTTTGACCATGAATAAAACTTCCAGCATGACGTTAACACTATTTGAAAAGGCCGTGTTAATATAAATGCTCTGCCTCTGAAAGTTGCAGTTTCTTATGTGAAACTGAACTTGGAGTTTCTTATCTGAAACTGAAACTTGCAGTTTCTTCTCTGAGAATCACATTGTCTGCACTTTTATACTCCTATGAAACTACATTTTTTAAGTACTAAAAATAGATCTCTAGAATTCATAAAATACTTCATATGGTCAATACTGCAAATCTGAAATTCAAAAGACATTCATATCTGAAAGTACTCTCAAAATACACAACACAAAACACAATTCAGAACCTGCAAATACTAACAACCATAAGCTCCTCCTGAAAATTCACAATCTGCCCGACTATTGGTCTGGGGGGGCAATCCCTCCTATTCCTCGGCGGCAGACAACCGCCCCGTGAGACGATGTGAACAGCAAGGGAGAGGATGGCGGGGAAGCATTGCCAGGCCAACTGTTTTCTCCTCTTGTAGTTGGGTTCGGTCGACGAAGACTCCACCAGCTCGCTCTGGCGCAACACCCTCACAAACGGCACCCTGTAGATGCTCGATCCTTCAATCTCTGGTGGATCCTCCATCTGGGATCGATACTCCCACCACCGCTCCCTCACGATCGGATTCGATGAATCTGTTTCCTCCATGGCCTAGAGGAGCATCTCTATGTACTCCCGTGCAACTCCCTCCGGGAGTATCGCCGCCTTTTCGCTCTGTTGCAGATATTTGGCCATCGATGTCGCCGTCGCCGCTAGTTGGTCCTCGTTGTCAAACCAAGACTGTATCTCCAACATCCTAGCTAGCTTCACAGGGTCGCCGTCTGCTATCCTCACGTATCGGTTGTACTCCTCCATCGATCTACTTCTCCACAGCACCTTCACTCGCCGGTGGTGGTTTTTGAATGGAAGAGGAGAGGAGCAGCGCTGGTTTTGGTTTAGAATGGGAGAGGATCGATGCTGGTTTTGGATTGGAATAGGAGAGGAGGGGCGGTGGTCTTGAAATGGAAGAGGAGAGGAGCGGCGCTGGATTTAGATTGGAATGGGAGAGGAGCGGCGGTGGTTTAAGAGGAGAAGAGTGGAAGAGCGGCGCTGGTCTGGGAAGTATTTTTTGCGTATTTTGGCTCAAAGTTTAACCACGTACTGTATTTGACAAGCAAAATGTGAATGCATGTCACCCAAAATTGTATCGTTTGGTTCGTATCTGAATGTACTTCCAAATTATATTATGTTTGCAACATATAACATATATTTTATTTGCGAAAATCATGGTCAATTATGACCCAGAATAAAAGGGACACTAGTTAATGTGAGGTCACTTTCTTAATTGAAGGGTAAATTGATTTTGATTTTGATCTAGTCACAGTGCGTCGGCCCTCTCGTCCAATCCTATATCGCTGCCGCATGCTCCTCTCCCTCTTCTCCATTGCAAAACCACCTCCTCTCCTCTCCATCATCTCCATTCCAAAACCACTGTCTCGCCTCTCCCTCTTCTCCATTGCAAAACCACCTCCTCTCTCCTCGGACGAGGATCCCCTAATGTAGCCCATCCTACCATTGAGACACTGACACATGGGTCCCACCAAGTGCGGGGCCCACCTGTCAGCGACCGAAAGGCAGGGGAACCTCTCCTCTACATCATCTCCATTCCAAAACCATTGTCTTGCCTCTCCCTCTTCTCCATTTCAAAACCACCCCTCTCCTCTCCATCATCTCCATTCCAAAACCACCGTCTCGCCTCTCCCTCTTCTCTATTGCAAGACCACCGTCTCTCCTCCCATCTTCCAAAGCTAGCACCGGACCACTCAGAAGGACATCTATGGATGGGATGTAGCAGCGAATCAGGCAGATCACCGGTGGTGACTAGGCAAAGTTAGCCAGGTTGAAGGAGATCCTTACTTGGTTTGACAATGAGTGGGAGATTTCGAGGACGGTGAGGGCCATGTGGCAATGTATGCGAAAGAGCGAGACGACGATGATGAGGGCGGTGATGTACTCCTCAACGGCAGTCACGCCACAGTCCTTCGAGTTCATCAAGTATCTCCTCTGGGCGATGGAGCATACAAATTCGCTCGAGGCAAAAGTCAGGCGAAGGTGGTGGCCGTACAGGTCGATGGTCGAGCACCCAGAGGATAACGAATCGATCGAGTATGGTGTGTCGTTCGTGAGGGTGCAGAGCCAGCCAGAGCCACAGGAGTATTTGTTCTCCCACCGCAAGAGGAGGCCGGATGGCACGATGTCACTTCCCCGCCGTTCTCCATGGTTCCCTTGACGCTCACCTCATTTCAATAGCGTTGGTAGGGTTTAAGGTAAGCTTCGCACTAACCTAATCTTCCATCTGCTCATGCTTACAATCAGTGTGACAACTAATAAAATCATGCTTACAATCAGTCTCCGAGTACTACACCAATCACCCTAAAATAGCTCTGGACCTTTGGTTCAAAGTTGTGACACTGTGTACAAATAAAGAAAAATAGATTGGTGCTTCTTTCAGAAAAGAGTACTCCCCTAGAAAACTGCCAATATAAGCTATTATTATTTTTTTAAAGTCTAAGCTACTAGTATTTGGTTAGAGGATTTGCTGCTGAGAAAGATCCGTCCACAGTGAGCGCCACACATCCCACTTATGGTGGTGGATGCCAATGCTTAGATGGAGCAGGGTTGGTGTCGGTAATTTTTACTTGGCACCTCGCACTCTGCATATATGCCGGTTCCATCCGTACATTTGTGCAGTTCCACCAAAATGCAGCTGAATAACCCTGTTTGCACAGATAATGAAAAGGCGTGATTAGATTATAATGACACTAGTTGATGAAACATGCACTAATAAACAGAAGAAAATATTACATCATACTGGAAATTGACCCAAGTCTCCCCGATACACCTTCTGCCAGTGATGAACATCAGTGTACAGCGGTAGTACAAGGAGGGGCCTTGAGATATTCAAATCTCTATTTTTGTGCAGATCAACTAAAATTAAGCACCCCAGTTTGCAGAAACGCTTAAACATTAACAATGGGACTAGTTGATGAAACATACATTAACAAAGAGAAGCACTTTCTTTATCTACATTGGAAATGAAATGATAGAGAGGACACTCGCTCTATTTTAACTGTATTATTACTTCATTTTATCAGTGGCACTAGGGTCCAGTAGGTGGCAAATGAGGTGTACCGTGCGTCGCAAGGATGAAAGCCGGGGTGCTTAGACTGGGATGCTGAAGCTGGCTCTTTCAGTCCCTATCTTCCCCCTGATGTTTCTATGGTAGCATTTGGGTTGTAATCCAAACTTGGTCGAGCTGGTGCTGCATCCCCCTACCTGCCTAGCTTATGTGAAGAACTTGTCTCCTGCTAGTACTCAGTTTGTTCTAGTAGTAGTTGCATAACTGTCCGTTTACATTGAGATGCTGTCGGATAATGGTTCTCTATGGTTGTGTTTCTTTAATGAAATCGGAGGGAACCCCCTGTTTCGATATATTAAAAAAATAGTGGCACTAGCGGTGCCAAAACATTGCCTCAAATTAGTAGTGCCACTAGATTAAGATGCAAAATAATAACATTAGTGGTTTATCATGGCAGTGCCAAAACAGTAGCACAAGAGCAGGATCAACATGTAGGATCTTTGGCAAATGGTCAGACCAAAAAGGAACATACCTCGTGATGCGAACCATATCTGCAGTCAACGCCATCATAGAAGGGATGACACCAGTCACCAACATGGATGATTCAATTCATGGGACCTTTTGGTGTAGTTCACCTAAAATGAAGCAATGTCCCATGAGCTAGCAGCTTCTTCTTCTTCTAAGAAAAGGGCTCCAGCCCCGGTTCCATTTCCATCAGAAAACGAAACCCACAGAGCTTCTTCTTCATTAGTTGCAATAAATTGAGCAGAATCAAGGTTGGTCATGAAGCTCCTGGAAAGTAGGCGGACCAGGACAGTTGCATCTCTAACAAAAAGAAGCAACTTATCTTAATGGGAAATTTAGTAGGACATGAAAAAAAGTGCCATTGATTCATATTACTGGAGGCATTACATTGAAAACAACATTGGTTTAACGTGTCCTTACTTTTAACAGTGCGACTGCTACATTTTACCAGTGGCATTACATAAGAGCGGCTCAGGGAAACAAACATCAGAAGAGGATATCTGGGTTGGTCTCATTTTTGTTCGGTATATAGCCACCTTATACTATGTGAGGCTAGCAAATCTAGTGATGGACTTACTCCGTTGACTTGTCCCCCAGTCCCCACTTTCTTTCCTTTTTCAACCAATATATCGGGTTTATATTGAGTTTGTACCGCGTTCCCTTTATTTCCCTATTAGACCTAGAGACCAGTTGGATAGCCAGTCTCTGCTACTTTTCGCCCCCATTATTTCCTCTTTCGACCAAGTCCTAGATTCAGGTAACAAATCTTCCCCCACCCCCACCCCCTTTCTTCCTTGTTTGAACCAAGTACTACTAGATTCGAGTGCATGAACTAATTTTACCTCTTAACAGTAAAAAATTAGGTGGTTTACGGACAGCCGATCAATCCTATCTACACGAGGGGGCCTAAGAAATAGTAAAATATACAAATGCAACGACGTTAGGAGCTCGGGAAGTATAGCAAGGCCGTTTTTGAAGGAAGTTATACCTGAGGGTCGCCGAGATGTCGCTAGGTGGGAGGCGGGAGGCTGGATCTGCCCACACTACGGCAGCGAGGAAGAAGGGGTGGGAGGCCCTCCCTCGCCAGCGATGCTTGGGAGAGAACGGCAAGGCATGCTGATCGGGGTGCGCTGGCAGTGGGTAAGAGCCGTCGCGGAGGACAACCGCATGAATGTTGCACCTTCTCACCTTCCCCGGCGGAGAGGATCCGGCTGGATCTCTGACCAGCGGTGAGTAGAGAGGGAGAGTGTGGCCACCGCTGTCGTGTTTCACTACTAGGAAAAGGCCTACTAATGGCGCACCTAATTTGGCCATTAATGGCGCATTAGTGGTGCGCCATTAGTAGCACGCCATTAGTATATTTTACTAATGGCGCACCACTGGTGCGCCATTAGTATCTGGTATACTAATGGCGCACCCCAGATGCGCCATTAGTATATACAATAGTGCGCCATTAGTATGCCTCCCAGGGGGCCATGTATACCCAGGTGCTTTGGCATACTAATGGCGCACGACAGCAAGATGCGCCATTAGTAACTTCGGCATACTAATGGCGCACTCTTTAATGATGCGCCATTAGTATCCTTTGGCATACTAATGGCGCACTATGATGTGGTGCACCATTAGTATGAATATTAGGTTTTTTTATTTTTTTTATTTTCTGTTTTTTGCACAAGTTACAAAATATATAATTGGACAAAATATAGACAGCACACATCAACAACAGATTCATCGAATACAATAGAAGATTAGTCTCTGAATACAATTCATCATTTTAGTCTCCGAATACAAGTCATCATATTAGTCTCCGAATTAAAAAGACCGAACAAAGATAGAACATTATATTACAAGTCTCGAGACCGCGAGTTTGTCTTCACATTACAAGTCGATATCGATCATCTAAACTACCATCACATAGAAGACAGCTGCGGTCATCATGATGAGCATCATCACAATGAAACTCGTCTTCATCCGGTTCCTCCAACGCTCCCTCCCCTCTCCCGCTAGATAGCGGGCGTATCTAGATTTGGCCTCGGCCCTAGTGGCGTACCCTTTGTAACTGCTACCGCTGAATCGGTGAACCTGTCTCCAACACTCCTCCCAGTCGTCGTAGACTCCGGGAACCTTACCCTTGTACACGACATACCACGGCATCGCTATGCAGTAGCCAAACGAAACGTTAGTACCAATTCACAGACAATACATAAGCAATATATAAGTATGCAACAGAACGATCGAAAGAGAAAAGCAAGACATTAATAGCATCGATTACATCTTAAGTTGAATGACTCTTGAAACCAAAGAGACATACTACAAGTTCATTAAAGTTTAATTACAACATGAGACTCAAGGGACCGGAGCGTGGATGAAGCCGCCGTCTATCGTGGGAGTCATGAAAGAACGGGCGTTGTTAGCCTGCATTTGTAGGATTGTGTCGATGTCACTGTTGGACGGTTGATTTCTGAGGTAGAACTGCCCCGCGGTACGAAGGACATCTTGATGGATGATTTCCGCAAACTCCGACTGGATGCGAAAGAATTCTTGTCTGATGTCCGCATCCTGGATTGCCGACAAGCTCGCGGCCCAATCTTTGAGTCTACTCGGTAGCAGAAGTTGATGATGGTCCCGTACGATCGCCCGCATGTGATGGATGGCGTAGTAGGCACCCTTCTGACCGCCAGGCGGCTGCTTGACGCAGCAGAGCATCGTATTGTGGGAGAACACGTGCTTGCCGTACTTACGAATAGGCCTGGTGAAGGTGCCTCCAGATTTGACGTAGCCGGGGAGAACATCATCAAGAACCTTCTTACATTTGTGTAGTCTACGTTCGACTGACGGTCTGGGTCGAAATACGTGGACATGGAATATTTGGGGCTTAGGAGGATGAGCGTGCAATGTGTGTCACTGCAGAAAACATGGAATGTTAAAAGAAAACGACCGAAATCTAAGAATTCATATGTTACGGGGCGGTTGAGGGGAGGACTTACTCAGGAAAGTAAGGCACGAGGAAGTTATCCTTATCTTGGTTTGCCAGAATGACGCCTTCGAGGTAAGAACTCGCGACTTGCCGGTCCCCAGCGCTGCCCAAGATCTTGGCACGCATGTAGAAGGGGTCAACTATCACGATGTCCGGGGTCTTGTCGCGAATGATCCGCATCTCCATACTCAGCGAAAATAGCCGAACGAAGGTGTAGTGCAGCGGATGAAGGTTCAACATAGCGTGGATGTCATCAAACCGCAGGACGATCGTACCCCCGATGGAGTTATCCACAAAGCCCTTGCCCTCTGGCACCTTGGCCGCGAAAACCGGGTATGCCACATCCTTCTCTCCGAGATGCCGCTTCTCCAAAGAAAGAACATTGTCATGCAGACTCCGCATAGCACCGGTTGCAGCATCGAGCATATTTCTCGGTAGCATCGGCCTACCCGCCACATGCACCCTCCTCGAGATATCCTCAGGTGAAGGTGTCCCGTCCTGAGCACGGATCGTACTCGGTGCCGGCTGGCCCGCACCCTTGTTAGTCTTTCTTTTGCGTGCCTTCTTCTTCTCCTGTAATGGGACCGAGTTCTGCTCACAGACCGCCTTCTTGAGTGTGTTGGGGCTGATCATATTTTGCACCTCGCCTATCTGAGGCTCGGTGAAGTCGGCAACTGGAGGCGTCTCCTGAGAGCTGAACAGCAGACGACGCCTGTTGCAACTTGGCTTCTCCGCGGTACCAGCTAGATCGCGCACGTCTTTTGTTGGGTTGGGTTCTTGAGAAGGAGGCCCCATGAAGTCGCCACCGCACCCATGATCGGCAAAGTACTGATCGACGTTGGCAAATGTATCGTCGTCGTCGTCGTTCTGATCCTGTGCCATATGCATGTTTGGATCCAGTGGCATAGGGATGTCCGGCACCGTTGCGGCGGTCTTGCCATGGGGCCGACTTGGCGCCGGCACGACTGGCGGTGTTGTCTTTGGGGTGGTGTCCCCCGCCCCCAAACGAATCTGGCTCTTCGGCCAAAGCAGGGGCCAGCTCAGGCAGGCGCTGAGGGTCATCACGTCATCATCGTCGGCCCCGACGGGTCGAATTGGAGGTAACAACTCATCGCAGCCTGGCAGCACCCGAACCAGTTGAACCCTAAACAAGTTGGGTGGCATCTGGGTACCGTGGAACAAGGGGTTGCCGGGTTGAACGATTTTTCCCTTGGCGACATCGACCAACTCGTTGTTCACGAAGTGCAGGAGAGTGCACGGAACGTCGCCGGCGCCCTGCGAAAACATGTAGGGCGTCAGGGATGCCCAGTCAAAGTGATGAGGACATGACTACCTTGGATATGACCAAAAATATTGCATATATGCATATTTGTCAGGTGATTTCTAGTGCAAACTATTCAATAATCTATTTATGTTATCCAGAACAAAAATACTTCACACACTTTTGTGTTTTGTCTAATTGCAGGTGTATGGGACATTTGTACAATCCACATATGAAGATAAGGAAGAAAGAGATGTTTATTTGCTGTCCAAAAAGTTCTCTCACGTCACTTTTGGCCCAAGAGAAGATAGAGTCCAAGTCTCTCACGTTCTAGATTCAGATTCGGACTGCACAGACATACCTGACTCAAAACACACACAAGTTTTTCATACGGACTCCGAATTGGGTGATTCTTTTTTGTTGGAAACTAGATTTCGTGCACTTTCCAACCCAATTGGAATCACCTTCAAATTCGTCCGGAGCGTTGAGTTGTGGACGAAACAATCTGATGCTGCAGCAGAATCCGAGTCAAACTACAAGTCCAAAGGTGTTACATCACCTCCACTTGGGCCCATTGGCCTTGTACGACCTAGATTTAGTTTTAGGCTGCCTTGGGACGTCCTCCCACCTCCTTGGCCGCCACCCCTTGCTCCTATATAAGTAGATCCATCTAGTAGCTTTTCCTGGGGATTTGTTTAGTTAAAAGTTAGCCATTGCAACTTCGTGTACTTCGTTTGTGTCCAACGACCAGACCAAGACCGCTTACGGATCCCCACCTTTATCTATCAATACTTCATATATACTCACAATATTCAGATTGCTTTTATCATATTCTTGCTTGTTCTTCGATTGCTTGCAGGAATAGACCTTCGTGGTCAGGTTGATCGTGTTCTGGCGTGGTCAATAACCTCTCGGAGTTGGTTTAGCGATTGCTAAGGCAGAACGTCGTTGCACGTTTGTAGCCGGATCGTCAAAGTCGTCTCCACCAAATCGATAGTTATCATCTCATCGAAAGATCGGGACACCCCGCCTTTATCAAGTGGTATCAGTTTTCAGGTTGCTCGGTGAGAATTTCCAGTTTTCCTAGATTAGATTTATTTTCTTACCTATTGTCCAAGAAAAAGCCACACAAAAAAAGTTAGATCTGTTCATCCTTTATCCAAGCCAGTCTGAGCCTTTGCAATTTTCTATTCATTGCTTGCATAGTTGAATTATCGGTTGCATCGTCGTGTCAGTTGCTGGTCTTAGCGTCTAGTTCCTTTAGAGTTTCGAGTTCTGTTAACATTAGTCACGTCGCCGCTGCATCATTATCCCTTCCGCTGTCCACCATCCCATCTATTAATTTCCACCACATGCTACGCACTGTTCATTGTCATAATCATAGTTGAGGTCATTCACATCTTCGCCTGATCCAATCTGCATCTTATCTAGTTTGTCTTGGAAAGAAAAAAAAAGAAGATAGAGAAAAAAAAGAAAAAAAGAAAAAAAAAGAAAAAGAGAGAGAAGAAAAAAAAAGCGTGAGAAAAAAAAGAGAGAAGAAAAAAAATTGGATCTATCTAGAATCAATCTCGTACCTGAATTTGGATTGGAATCTGTTTTGCGCACTGTTCAGTAAAACAGGTGTATCTTCCACATACGAAGTCCGTTTTGGCTCCGTGAGTACTCAAATTGAAGCTAGCGACGAGCCGCATCTAAATAGTTGCAGAAGCTAGTTCAATATTTGACACCTCAAAATCGGCTTCTAAATAGGTCTTTTTGCCCTCCGAAGTTCGTGAACACAGCTTATTCCAATTTTTCAGGCCAGTTTTAGAATTCTTTGACTCCTCATATTAACTCGGAATTGAGTGATTCTTTTTGCATTGGAAAGCTTGAGTTAGTATCATTCTTTGAAAGAATTTATCAGAAAATTGTCTCAAACTTTTCAAGAGGAAAGTTGGAGAGAGAGTTGTTGTATATCCTGCTTGGCAGTTGTTTTTCATCATTATCTTCACTGTCGTTGTGATCTTCACTTATATCTTGCTGTCAAGAGCTACTTAGTATCCTTCATTGATGCTAGTTGTGCTACGCCGTGACCTCATTAGTGTTCTAGGCTCGCGTCTCTAGTCCGGTCTAGCCTAGGACCAGCACAGTATCGTCGTTGAGCGTTTATTCAACATTGCATCTTTGAATTGATTATTGCTAATCTTTTGCTACCATATATAGCCAACCCAGCTCCACATATTTCTACACCGTGTATACGTACGCTCCCCTGGCAATCGCTTTACTCAATATTCGGAGTTACTTGACACCGCTGGTTACCGATCACCGCCTGCTGCATGGTAAGAACTTGTAAGACATTGATATTTGCTTTACTATGAGCGTTTTACCACCACATCCTAGTAGTTATAGGAACATTATTTTTGGGTTTTGTTTCTTGTTCTACTAATCATGACAGGATCCAGAGTTAATTCATGGGCTTTGTCGATCGCGGGAGACGTGCCACCACCTTTGCAAATACCACAACCGTCACGAGAGGTGCACAAACATCCAAATGCACATGATCAGGTTAATGTATCTATACCACCATTTAATGGCCGTTTTAAACCTGCTTTATATATTGAATGGGAGTTCGACATAAAAAATATATTTGCTTCCCATAATTTCGATGAACATAAAAAGGTTAAGGTTGCGGTTGGTTCTTTCACTGGTTATGCTTTGGTTTGGTGGAGTGAATATTGTCGGTTACACCCTGATTATATACCTACTACTTGGGATGATTTGAAACTTGCCATGCGACATACTTTCGTCCCTGCTTATTATACTCGTGACATGATTAAGAAGTTGCAACACTTAAAACAAGGTAGTGAAACTGTAACAAAATATTATGATGATTTACAAACTACCTTGTTGCATTCCTCTTTAGAAGAAAGTGAAGATGATTTTATGGATAGATTTTGGGGAGGATTAAACCGTGATATTCAAGAGATACTAATTCATGAAGAGTGTTATCCTATGGACCATTTGTTTCATCTTGCTTGCAAAGCTGAACAGGAAATAAAACGACGTGTTGGCCACGAGGAGAACAAGCGCACGGTGCACATTCCAAGAGTTGATATGATTGTTCCTTCAACTACTAGGCATACTATGACAACCACATCCGTTGTTGTCAGGACTACATCACCTCCACCATGTGACACATCGCCCCCGAGAGTGGCTACATCATCTGAGTTGATCATAAGAGGTAATGACAAAGGTACTGATCCTCCATCTCTACATGAGAATGATGAATGCCTTGTCAATTTGAATGCACCATCTGATGAGCTACCCACTACTTTGATCACACCACCTATTTTAGAGGACTACGTTGATAATTTGACTTTGCCATGTGATCAAACAACTGAAATACCAACAATTTTGAGTGCACCCATTGAATTAACTATTGATGCAAAAGAACCAATGTTTAATCATTTTGATATGACCTCTAATCTTGGTGATGATTCTGTGTTGAATGACTTATTGCATGTTTGCTTATTTAAGCATGTTGTAGCATGTAAATTTGATGCAAGTACGGTTTATTCACCAATATTGGGATGGTTTAATGATGAACATTGTCAATCTTTTGAAATGAATAAGAGCTTCACTTATATGTGCAAACTAGTTGCAATATTTCATGCCTTCTACTTCTTGTGCTAATTTTTTGGCTTTAGATTTTATGAACTATGCAAGTTACTCATCTATTCAAGTGTCATATATGCAAAAATCAAGGGAAGTAAAAATGGATGACATATGCATATACAACATGTACACCTTGTCTCTTTTGTTAGCCACATTTCAGATTAAGCAACGCCGAGGACGGCTTTATTTTCAAGAAGGGGAGGATGATGAGGACATGACTACCTTGGATATGACCAAAAATATTGCATATATGCATATTTGTCAGGTGATTTCTAGTGCAAACTATTCAATAATCTATTTATGTTATCCAGAACAAAAATACTTCACACACTTTTGTGTTTTGTCTAATTGCAGGTGTATGGGACATTTGTACAATCCACATATGAAGATAAGGAAGAAAGAGATGTTTATTTGCTGTCCAAAAAGTTCTCTCACGTCACTTTTGGCCCAAGAGAAGATAGAGTCCAAGTCTCTCACGTTCTGGATTCAGATTCGGACTGCACAGACATACCTGACTCAAAACGCACACAAGTTTTTCATACGGACTCCGAATTTGGTGATTCTTTTTTTGTTGGAAACTAGATTTCGTGCACTTTCCAACCCAATTGGAATCACCTTCAAATTCGTTCGGAGCGTTGAGTTGTGGACGAAACAATCTGATGCTGCAGCAGAATCCGAGTCAAACTACAAGTCCAAAGGTGTTACATCACCTCCACTTGGGCCCATTGGCCTTGTACGACCTAGATTTAGTTTTAGGCTGCCTTGGGACGTCCTCCCACCTCCTTGGCCGTCACCCCTTGCTCCTATATAAGTAGATCCATCTAGTAGCTTTTCCTGGGGATTTGTTTAGTTAAAAGTTAGCCATTGCAACTTCGTGTACTTCGTTTGTGTCCAACGACCAGACCAAGACCGCTTACGGATCCCCACCTTTATCTATCAATACTTCATATATACTCACAATATTCAGATTGCTTTTATCATATTCTTGCTTGTTCTTCGATTGCTTGCAGGAATAGACCTTCGTGGTCAGGTTGATCGTGTTCTGGCGTGGTCAATAACCTCTCGGAGTTGGTTTAGCGATTGCTAAGGCAGAACGTCGTTGCACGTTTGTAGCCGGATCGTCAAAGTCGTCTCCACCAAATCGATAGTTATCATCTCATCGAAAGATTGGGACACCCCGCCTTTATCACAAAGGCAAGGAGATGAAGTCCTCGGCCGAGAGAGGCTTAATTAGTTACCGTGATGATGGCGTCGACCTCGGCTAATGTCGAGGCACCGCCAACGGCGGGCGTGCAGTTGACGGAGGGGCCGCTTGCTGCAGAGGTGTCGGCCGACGTACACCCGGGTGCATTAAGCTCCCGTGCCGGCGTCGGAGACACCAATGCCGCCTCCGCCGGAGACACCAATGACCCCGCCATCGCGTTCTGCGAGTTGCTGGCCGTGAAGCTAGGAATCAGGGGCGGCCCCTGTTGGCCGCCCGCAATCCACGCACTAATCCCTTGGATCAAGGTAGGCACAATGGCGGTGATCGTCGCTCCGAGTTGTTGTTGCACTTGCTCTTGGACAATCTCCGAAATCCACGCCACCTGTGCCCTGAGTTCTTGAACCTCGTGCGCCTGGCTTTCCGAGCTGGTCTTTTTCTCCTTTCGCCCACCAGTGTTATAGTATGACGACCATTTTGTCAACAAGCCTTTGCCGGCCACACGACCAGCTGACGTCGGCTTACTGAGCTTATCCTTGTTCTTCATTACATTCAACGCCCTATTTAGAGTGGTGTCCCAAGGGTTGCTCTTAGTCGACCCCGCGCTACTGCTTTCAGTCGCCCGCGGAAGGAATGTGAACCATTTAGAAATTTGGCTTCATTAATTAGAATGCAACCATATGGAGCTAATTACGTGGGGGTGTATTCCTTACCAGAACAAGCTCAAGCGCCCTGGTCTTCGGATACATGGTAAGCTCCTTTGTTTTCGGGTCCTTGTACCGGGCCCTGACAAAGTTCCTGGTCTGCTTGTCACCGTATTTATCGAAGAGGGGCGGTAGGCCTTGCTCGGCACGGTCCGCCTCCTCCTTGTCCCATATAGGCTCCGCCACTCTGTAACCGCCGGGACCGAGTGTGTGTTCCCCTAAGTTCAGCTCCCGCATTTCTTTCCCCCACTTACTTGATTCAGAGCTTGCGGTGCTCGAGCAATTGATCTTGAAGTCGTTGTAGTCATCTTCGGTGATCGAAGGATTTTTCTCCTTGATCTTCTCATAACTCTCACCTTTCTCGATCATTCTCTTCACATTGCTTTTCCAAGTAGACAGGGCCGTGCTCATCTTCGTGAGGGCAGCATTGTTCACTTTATTCCCTTTGAGGCTTGTGTTTTCAAATTCAGTGGGGAACTTGTATCATTTGTGCAGCTTCGTGAAGAGGAGGTTGCGCAAATTCCCTCGGTCAGGATGCCTGAGGTTCTCGGTGTTGATCGAGACAGTGCTCCGGAGAATGCACCCGAGCTGAAGCGAGTACCCCTTGACTATTCGTTCGGGCGCCGTTGGATTCCCGTTGGAGTCCACTTTAGTAACTTCCTCCTTGAGGGTGCGGAGCACGGTCGGGCGCCGGTCCTTCCGTTGCCTCTTCGGTTGGCTGCCATCTGTGCGTGTGCCGCCATCATCAGTGGTGGCATCCTCGGCGGCACCATCAGTGGTGGCATCAGTGGGGTCATCCTCGGCGGTACCATCAGTGGTCTCAGGATCGGTGGGGAAGGCGGCGTCCTCATACAAGTGAGGTTGTTCCTCCATCTCCTGGGACAGCTCCCAGAATTTCTTGCCGCCCGAACCCCCGGCCTCATCGTTGTTGGCCATGTTTCTCTATAAATAGGAACAAAGTTTGGTCAAAAAGTTGGTTATTGTCAAGGAACAAGATCATGGTCTCATCATTTAGGGTTTGTCGACACCGAGGCATCCTAAAAGCTAAGCTTTTATCATTGAGGGTTTTTCGACGCCGAGGCACCCTAAAAGCCTAAGCTCTCATCATTTCGGTTTTTATCGACACCGAGGTACCCTAAAAGCCATGCATTAGTCACAAGTACGCCGGGGCACTTGATCCTACTTAATTAACTACTAAGATACCCCGGCCCATGCATTAGTCACAAGTACCCCATATGTCCTATTTTTAGCAAAGTCATGCTAAAATTCACGGAAAATTTCAGCATGACCTTTGCTGAAAATAGGACATATGGAGTACCCGAATTTGCCGGAACAGAAGTTAATCGACATTCCAGCAAACTCAAGGGCCTCTCGGGTGGACAAGGCAAAAAAGGACACGATGGTCGGAGACATGACCTTTGCCTAACAGTTCTGAACTCCTGCCAAAACTGAACACAACATATATATACCAAGCATCTTGCCAGCTAGTAGACCAGCTAGTAGACCATCATTTGTCAGGCCAAATTGAGGCCAAACAGAAAACCAATGTGGGCATGGCACAAAGTCCATGACCCAGAACAGGAGACATACCAAGCACTAAATGAGGACAGAAACAGAAAATGGTTAAACTGTTAGGCATTATGTGTCACAGGTATTGCTACAGTTTTAAATAAGAAGATAAAAAAGAAAGCTGATGTACAAAACCTCAAAACAATGCAAAGTGCTGTGGCTAAAAAACAATTACAGTAGACTAAAAAACAGGAATCATTATCTTCTATATGAAGCTGAACTAGGCAGACTGAACTGATTTTGATTTTCAAGTTCCAAAGTACCATCAAAACCATTGGTTTACGTATCAAGGTTCAGTATGGACTTTTTACTTATGAAATGATTCCCCACCCCTAGCAAACAACTATCTTCAGACAACCTTCTAGCATCTGTCCATAAACCCAATAGGCACAATGTTGTGCCTGTTAACCACGTACTGATTTAATCCAACAGCAGTTCATACTATTTCCTAGTCTTAACTCCTAACTGAAAGTCTGAAACAGATTATCAAAAGTTCGGAACAATTACAGTAGGCTAAAAAATAGGAACCTATGTGAAGCTGAACTAGGCAGACTGAACTGATTTGGGTTTTCAAATTCCAAAGTCTTCCACTAGCAGCATATCGTATTAAAGCACAGTAGCATCAAAACGAATAGTTCCCATATCAAGGTTTAGTGTGGATTTTAAATCTGTCCATAATAGCATGAAAGAACTGATTTGATTCAACAACTTTTACTGAAAGTCTGAAACACATTAGGAAAAGTTTCAGACCACATAAACTGTTTTTCAGACTAGTAGTTTCGAATACCCAAACTTTTACTAAATTTGGAATTTGGAGGTCACCGACCTCTTCATCCCTTTTACTGTCAAAAAACTACTGATAGCACAAGTGACATGAAAATTCAGGAGTACGAGATCACAAAGGCCATGTCATGCTTGGCAATATTTGTTTACTGAAACTAAATTAACATTTTACTGGTAGTGTACTGATAGTGTAATCTAGCTATTGTACTGATATTTCTGTTTCTTTGAACATTTTACTGTCAATAAAAATGATGTACTGCTGTTTTCAGTTAATTCAAATTAGCTAAAACCTTTTACTGTCAAATAGTGCTAATGTTTACTCTATGAAATAAACTACTCCTCCTCTCTTCTCTTCTTCAGTTAATTAGGATTAGTTTTAGAGGTAACTAACTGAAACTATTTATCATGTTGACAACAGTAGCATGTAGACCTATCATGGTGATTTCATATCAAAATAGAGGAGTACTCCTGTTCATTTGGAGAACTCATACAACAATTGTTATGCATCAAACTTGGGATCAACAGCAGCAAGAATCAAGCCCAATACAGAGAGGAGAGGAGCAGCAGAAGTGGACAGCGCAGCGCTGACCTCGAGCTCTTGATTGGAGTGGGGGGAGGCGGCCGGCGAGGGATCTGTGGCTTCGGCAACAGTGGTGTGGACGGGGCGGCATCCGGGCGGCGGGGTCGCGTCGAGGCGGCGGGGCAGCGTCGAGGCGGCGGGGCAGCGGCGTCGGGGCGCGGTCGAGGCGGCGTCGGGGCGGCGGGGCAGCGTCGAGGCGGCGGGGTAGCAGCGTCGGGAGAGGAGAGGGGAAGGGGATCGAGGGCGAGGGCGAGGGAGAGAGAGGATAGGGAGGGGCCGGGGAGGGAATATGGATGGGGCACGGCACAATACTAATGGTGCACCACCCCTCGGTGCGCCATAAGTACATCCATACTAATGGCGCACCTCACCCTGGTGCGCCATTATTATTTTTTTCTTATAGCAATGGCACAATACTAATGGCGCACCACCCTTCAGTGCGCCATAAGTACATCCATACTAATGGCGCACCTCACCCTGGTGCGCCATTATTATTTTTTTCTTATAGCAATGGCACAATACTAATGGCGCACCACCCTTCAGTGCGCCATAAGTACATCCATACTAATGGCGCACCTCACCGTGGTGCGCCATTAGTATTTTTTTTATAAGACAGCAATAATTTTTTAAACTTGTTTAAATCATAACAGTAATATTTTTTTATAAGACAGTAACGGTAATATTTTTTTATAAGACAGTAATAATTTTTTAAAAATATCATCAAACAGTAATGCCGGTGGAGCGGAGGAGGGTGCGCGGGGTGCGGGGGGTCGGCGGTTGAGTAGGGGAGGGGTGCGGGGGGTCGGCGGCGGTGGCCGGTGGACCGGGGGGTGCTCGGCGGTGAGGGGGACCGGATCTGGCGAGGTGGGATAGCGATCGAGATGGAGGGGGATCGAGATCGAGTGTCCATGAAATTTAAAAATATTCATGATAGTTCAAAAAGTGCCCATGAAATACAATCGAGAAATGAAGGCTACGATTTAAATACAATCGATCTTAGCTAGCTATCTGTTCACAATCTTCTTGCCCTTCTTTTTCGCAAATGGAGTTCTTCTGTGGAACGGACGTCCTTTAGGTAGGGTGGTCATGCTTCTTCTTGTGGTGTATGCTGCTACTTCATCATCGTCGTCATGTTTGATCCTCGGGTCGCCGTACTTGTCGAAGTCTTGCTCATTGACTACTCCATCCATTCCGATGATCTTCCTTTTGCCTCTCCTCACGACAACACGACTGGGCTTTGACGGGTCGGTAATGAAGAAGCATTGGTCCACTTGGGAAGCCAGTACCCATGGCTCATTTTTCGCGGTGACGTTTGCGCCCGCGGTTTTGGATTTGGCTTCGGGTATAACCATGGTGGTGAAATACCGGTCTTCTTTTAGGAAACTCTTGGCCCATCTGACACGGAACATCGGGACCTTCTCTCCAGCGTAGCTCAGCTCCCAGATCTCCTCGATCCTTCCGTAGTATCTGTCCTTGTCGTTACCGGTGTAGGATTCCATCATTACCCCGGAGTTCTGATAACCATCGCTCTTCATGTCCTTGGCCTCGGTGTAGAATGTGTAGCCGTTGATATCGTACACCTCATAGGTCATCAGGTTGTGCTCGGCGCCCTGTGACAAGGCGAATATGAGTTGTTCTTCCGTGGAAGAATCCTCATGTAAAGGGTACGACAGAAGCTTCTGCTTGAACCAACGCGTGAAACATGAGTTGTGCTCTTTGAGTATATCTCCGTCCGTCCTCTGTTGGCCTCGGTCATTGTACGTCTTCTTAATAAAGGTTTTGTGTTGTACCACCCAAGGATCGACCATGTCTATGTGTTGTAGCGCGACTAGGTTTGCTCTTTCAAAGTCGGCGAGTCGACCCTCGAAGTCGACATGCATTTTGCGACGACCCTCACGGTGACCCCATCCAGCGAGCCTGCCGAGGTGCCTGTTGATGGGCAGACCAACGGGGTTCTCGATGCCTAGATAATTCATGCAGTAGGAGATGCACTCTTCGGTCAGAAAGCCCCTGGCTATGCTTCCCTCTGGATGTGACATGTTGCGAACGTATCCTTTGATGACACCATTCATCCTTTCGAACGGCATCATGCTGTGCAGGAACGTCGGCCCGATTTGGATGATATCATCCACGATATGAACCAGCAGATGCACCATAACATCGAAGAATGCGGGCGGGAAGTACATCTCAAGCTCGCATAGTATCACCACGATCTCTTCCTGTAGCCTTCTGAGTTGCCTCACGCCAACAGACTTCCGACAGATGACGTCGAAAAAGTTGCATAGGCCAAATAGGGTTTCACAGATGTGTGCGTCCATGATCCCACGGATTGCAACTGGAAGTATCTGCGTCATCAGCACGTGACAGTCGTGAGACTTCATCCCGCTGAACTTCAGCTTCGCTGGGTCTAGGTATCTGCTTATCTTCCCCGCGTAACCGTAAGGAAGTTTTACTCCTAAGAGGCAGGTGAAAAACTGCTCGATCTCCTCCTGACTTAGAGTGAAGCACACGGGAGGGTGGTCATTTCCGGTCTTCTTGGCCTTCTTGCCTTTGCGACGACTTTCCATGTCCTGCTTCGCCTCATCATCATCATCATCATGATCATCATATATAGTGTGAAGCTCCTGCCTGATGCCCATTGATTTCAAGTCTGCCCTTGCTTTCGGCCCATCTTTGGTCCTCTCTGGCATGTTGAGCAGGGTACCAAGCAGACTCTCGCACACGTTCTTCGTGATATGCATGACATCAAGGCTGTGAGGCACACGGTGGATCTTCCAGTACGGCAAGTCCCAGAAAACAGACCTCATTTTCCATACCTTCAGCAGCGGCTCTGGTGCCTTTCGCTTCTTTCCCGGCTCTGGCGCCTTTTGCTTCTTTCCCAGCAGTGGGCAGTCTTTCCAATTTTTCAACAGCTCGTCTATTTCCTCGCCGCTCCTCGTACGCGGGCGTCCTCGGGGTTCGGTTTCACCATCGAACAGATCCTTGCGTTTTCTCCACGGGTCATCATCGCGAAGCCACCTTCGATGTCCCATGAACACGGTTTTCGAAGACCCGGGATCTCTATCTAGCTGGCGATACGTTGTGTCATCCATGCACCTGACGCATCTAGAAAATCCGTGGACCACCTGCCCCGCGACATATTCGTAACCGAGATAGTCGTGCACCGTCGTGAGTAGCGTGGCTCTCATAGGGAAATATTCTTTTTCTGCGGCGTCCCACGTATTGGCTGGCGTTTTCCACAGCGTGTCAAGCTCCTCTTTCAGCAGCCCCAGATACAGATTGATGTCGTTCCCTGGTTGTTTCGGTCCTTCAATTAGCATACTCATGTGAATGTACTTCCTCTTCATGCACAACCAGGGGGGAAGGTTGTACATCCACACAAACACAGGCTAGGTGCTATGTGTGCTTCTCTGGCTGCCAAACGGATTGACTCCATCGGTGCTCGCGCCCAGTACGGTGTTCCTTGGATCGTTCCCAAATTCTGGGTCTTCGAAGTTCAACGCTTGTCACTAGCTCGCATCCTTAGGGTGACTCGGCATCTTGTCTTTTTTATCTATCTCCGGATCATTTGCGTCATCTTCTCGCTTCTTCTCCTCCCTATCCGCGTGCCAACGCAGGAGCTTTGCTACCTTAGGGTCCGTGAAATACCGCTACAGACGAGGAGTGATCAGAAAGTACCACACCACTTTTTGAGGAGCTTTCTTCCTCTTCTTGTATCGAGTGACGCCGCACACCGGACATATGGTAGGCTCCGCGTGCTCATCCCGATAAATGATGCAATTGTTCATGCACACATGGTATTTCACGTGCGGTAAATCCAGAGGACACACGATTTTCTTCGCCTCCTCCAAACTGGTCGGGCACTTGTTCCCCTCGGGAAGAGGTTCGTGCCAGAATGACATGTTCTCGTCGAAGCATGCGTCGGTCATTTTGTGTTTTACCTTCATCTCCAGAGCCATGAGCGTTACTTTCAGGCGGGTATCCTCGGGCCTGCATCCTTCATACAATGGAGTAACCGCATCTAACTCAAGTTGATCCATCTTGGCTTTCTCTCGAGCGGCAGCTCTTGCGTTATCCGTCTGCTTGAGAAGCAGCTCTTGAATATGAGGGTCCTGCACCCAGCCCATCGATGGTCCAGCGTCGTCTGCTCCGCCGGCATCATCATCTTCATGATCATGCCCGTCGACTGCTCCGGCATCTTCCTCATCATCATGTCTTGCATCTTCTACATGATGACTGTGTACAGCATCACCGTGGTGATCATCTCCTGGGGATTCTTCGTCTTCTCGCCCGCCCGAGCCGCGGTGGTTGTCTTGCTGCCCTTCCTCATTTCTTGCCCAGCCCCCATGGACGACTTCGTAGTCATCTTCATCACCTTGCCACCGGTAGCCATCCATGAAACCACGCAAGAGTAGGTGGTCCCGCACCTGCCCGGATTCCGGGTCCGCAATAAGGCTCTTCAGCTTGCATCTTCGACATGGACATCTTATCTCCATCTCGTTCTTTTGAAGCATCTCGGCCTTCGCGGACCTCAAAAACCTATTCACGATGCCTTCGGTCATCATGCGGACCATGGTCGCCTGCGGGGTAGAGCAAAACGATATTTTAGAACCAAGAAAAAATTTGGCATGACTTTCCCTAAAAATAGGACCAAAAAGAATGCTTAATGCCAAAATTCTCGCCGAAACGGAAATGAATCAACATTCCGGCAAAATATTGGCAACTATCGAATTTCAAATACCGGTACACCTCCAAACACAAACACATATGCAACACCACAAACATATGCAACACCACGAACATACATAGATCTAGCTAGGCCATAAAAAGTGCATGTGCACATTGTTGTAGGGAGAACAACATAAATATAGCTTCCCCCCTTACTTACCTATCAAAACAAGGTAATTTAACCACTTAAATTGAATGAATCTATGGTGGAAATGAGGTGAAAAAGAGGAGGCACCCGAGACAAGGAGGAGGTGGAGAGAATGAAGTGGGGAGAAAGTGAGTGTGGGTAGGAGAGGCTGTCCAAAATATCTTGTTGCTGCCCACTTACTAATGGTGCACCAACTCTAAATGCGCCATTAGTAATCCAGGTTACTAATGGCGCACCTCCTGGTGGTGCGCCATTAGTAGTTTTGCAAAAAAAATACTAATGGCGCACTGTCCCACAGTGCGCCATTACTAGTTTAAACTAGTAATGGCGCACAGTGGAACAGTGCGCCATTAGTAGTTTTGCAAAAAAGGGAATAAAAATATAATAAAAAAACAACATTAGTGGCGCACTTTCCGGCAGGTGTGCCATGACTAGTTACAACTAGTAATGGTGCACTGTGTCTGGATGCGCCATTAGTATGTTTGGACAGGCGCACTAGTTAAAAAAATTTGGATACTAATGGCGCACCCAGTGCCAGGTGCGCCATTAGTAGTTTCAACTCTAATGGCGTATCATAAGGTGGTGCGCCATTAGTATATACTAATGGCGCACCGCTTGTCTGGTGCGCCATTAGTGTCAATCCCATCTATAGCCCTTTTTCTAGTAGTGTTTAGATCTGGAGAGGATGAGACAGTGTGAAGAGAGCAACACTAGCAAGCAAGCGCGGAGGCTCCTGCCTATATAGTGGAGTACTAGTTTTGTTTTGTCTACCGGCTGGAGCCGGCTTGACCTCGGCAATGACTGTCGAGAAGTCTTCATGCACGTGCCCGGAGGCGCAGTTGTCGTCATTTTGATCTGAAGCACCGGATTATAACATATAACACGAAAAAATGCCACATGACAAGAAATCATAACCTCACTACCCAAAGGAGACAAGATGAATCCCGACGGACAAACCAGACGAGGATCAAAGCTCAAATTAAAGATAAACTCGTAGAAAAGGGGTCCGTCGATAGATGTCCTAATTAACATAGCCGGCTTGACCTAGATGGCAGCCGAGTAGTCTTCGTGCATGTGCCCCCAATGACTAGCCCAACTCAGTTGTCGCTGTTTAACCCTCGTAGTGATCCGAAGCACATGACACCTAATTTTGCGAGATGACAAGAAACCTTTTTTTAGATTTCTCACTAGAACTACAGCCCTGTACAACACAGCCTGCACGATATGTAGACGATAGCCAATCCAGGCGTGTTAGCTGGAGTCTGGTCACATGCATGGACGAACTGATATTCCGTGTCTTGCAGGGATCATCTAGGTACCAATGTATGTACTTCTATTAACTCACCCGACTTGCGGGGCCGGGGAGTGTGCCATTGGTCGGTTCTCAATTGCGGTCCCACATGTGTGCGCAAAGGCAATATGACGCGCGTTCCATTCGGAGAGCGGCGTGCCAGACCGACCGACCATCTGGGGTGCGATGCGAATGCGATGGGCGTGCTGTATACTCCTTACATGTGTACCGCCATTTTCTTGAGGCTTTGCTCCATGGCGCAATCCATGGGTACAAAATTAGTATACTGTACTATTTAAAAGTCGAGGGCGGGGCTTTTCCCGCATGGTAGGCGGGGCAGTTCCGCCTAGTCGGTTCGACAGAGATGCGAGAAGATGAGGGAGTAGGCTGCTGCAAACATAGGGCTGTGTGATTTGACAGTGAGTTACTGCTGGACAAGTGGGGCCTGGTGATTTGAATTTCCATTATCATTTTAACTGCGGCGCTACGACCGGCTTGAGTCTCCTGATTCCTGACCACCTCCATACAGGTGCCTCTCCCGATGCTCCACCATGTAGAGGCTAGCTCTTGCTTGAGAGCCCACTCCTCCACTTTTTCTTGCCTCTTTCCCCCACATATTCAAAATTGCCATGTAAAGCGGGCTTATAGCCCACTATTGTAATTGATCCTACAGGTGCTAATCCTACCACATAGGCATAAAGTCTGATGTGGCAAGTTAATTAAGAAGAGAGAGACTAGTTTGGTGACCCCAGGAAGAAACGGTGATAAGCGCGTGTACCTAGATGAAGCAAACTTAACAACAAAAAACTAAGCACCTATGCATTGGGGACTTGAGTTGCTAAGCCATTTAATGCCCATAGCACCTCTAAGCACCATTTCATTAGAAGAGGTCACTCCTTGGCAAATGCAATAAATACTACGAAGAAAGAGATAGAGAGAAGTAAACAAAAAATACTCTCATAGCCAACCTTATAGCTAACCTTGTTGTATGAGTGACTAAGTGATGACTATGTATGACATGCCAACATCAGATAGCCTAACGCACCGTGTTAAATCTCCAAGGGCGCGACCGCGCGAGCGAGGCGACGGTTGTGGTAGGCGCAACCATGATACGGGCTGCTGGCAGCCCTTGGATCTGAGATCGAACGGTCGCATGCTAAGTTGCTGAAAATTTGCAGAATAACCCTATAGGATAGGATATTCACCCATAGGTCTAGAATCACGCCATGCAACCGTTCCATCTCAGATCCAAGGGCTCTCGGAAGCCTGTATCATGGGAGAATGGAAAGCTTCATATCACCTGTAATTTTCCTGATGCTTGACATGGCATCGAAAGCCATTTAATTGGGCATCGAGTAGACATGACATCTAATTGGGACCCCATAGTACTGTGCATGAATCCATTTATCCACCAGGCAAGCCACTACCCTGCCATTCGCACACACCCCACTCAACATTTTTACAATCGATAAACTGCTCCTAGTCGTCCCGTCCTTTCACATTATGGCAGTTCCACTAATCCTAACCCTCCTCCCAAATCCATGGCGTCCCAAACCTCCATGATCGGCAGTGAGTACAAGGTTAGAACCATCACCTGCGATGAGTTCGATGTCATCTACACCCGTTCTTCCGCAAAGGTGAAAGAATGCCTTGCTCGCTTCAAACGCATGTTCAAAAACTCAAATGATGAGTGGGTCGCTGGGCTAGATGTTGAGTACACCATAGTCCTGGGAAGCGAGAAGAAACTAAAGGAGGCAGAGAAGAAGAAGCCCGCCGTGATCCAGGTTTGCATGCATGACTTATGCTTGGTCTACCACATATGCCATGCCGACGTTGAGTGCGAGGAATTTAAGAACTTCCACAAGGGCAGCCGAGTCAAATTCATTACTGTAGACTTTAGGAACGACAAGGAAATCCTGGGTCGGATAGGCCTCGTTGTAGGCGACCCCTTCGACCTCCAGAAGGAAGGGTTGGTGCCCTCCCTTGATTAGCCTTCAATGCTGACCCTGGTAGGAGCCATGGTTCATCCTATGTGCCGTGAACTGAAGAAAGCTCTGCACACATTTCATCGTGCATGGCAGTGGACTGTACTAGATATAGACCACATCCACTATGCTTCAATGGATGGCCACCTTTGTTTCAATATCTACAGGGGTTGGATGAAGAGCAAGAGCCAAGTGTGCGGTTCAAGCAAAGAAGTATCGCCCAAGAGGAAGAGAGACAAGTACGAAGTCGAGGACGTGGACGAGGACTCCGAGTAAGGTGGCAGTGTCGTTGCTCATGGTGGTTCTAATGCAGTGTCTACCGGATTAGTTGCTTAGTTTAATTTCTGGTGTGCTTAGTTTTATTTGAGGGGTGTGTTGTGCTAAGCCCCCAGCAGAACTATGTTATGTTTCTTCTCGTTATATTTCGTACATTTCATCTTTTAGTTGGTATAGTACTACCAATCGTTTCTTGACATTATATACATACAATATATATGGCCAACATCATATAGCCAGTAGTTTAGGTGTCAAAGAATTTCAGGGTGCTTAGTTTTGTCAAAGAATACCAGGGTGCTTAGTTTTATTTGAGGGGTGTGTTGTGTTGTACACCATTAACTTATCATTGTGAGAATCAGCTTATTTTTGTCATGTAACATGGTTAACGGGTTTGACGTGAAAATAACAATGTCTAATGGCATTTCTGAGCAAACATCTAACTTAACGATGGCATTTTTTAGATATCTAATTGCATTTTTGAGCAGGCATCTCACGGATCGATGGCATTTTTTGAGTAGTTGTAACTTCTAATGGCAAAACTGAGTAGTGATACACAACTAGTGGCATAAATAATAAGAACCAAAGAATTAAATAGGGCTAATTTCTTTATTTCTTCATACCTTTGTGTGCGAAACAATATACGCTGCCTCCCACCAGATTTTCTTTACAGAGGCAACATAGAACTATATGAGTGCCCTGTTAAATTTTGGAATTATTTCTGGGTTCGTTTGGCCTTTTTATACATTAATTGAGTTTCTGGTCATTTAATGTGCATAATTCAAATTTGAACTACAAGCACATGCTCCCGTGCGCTAAAGTTGACTGAAAAATCACATGTGTGTCCTCGGGTGAATTTCTAGGTCCCATGCAAGAAATGGGAATGAAATTCAAACATCTGGGCATCGTGGTTCGGCCGAGAACATTGAGAAGCTTGGTTTTAAAATTCTTGTAAATCCAAAACACGCCTGAAAATCATGAAACTTGGCATGGTGTCATGTCATGGTACTACCATGCTGTGGTAAAAAATTTGCAGAATAGGAACAAGTTTTGGTATAAGTTTCTTGCAAACCAGAGCTTCTCTCAAGAAGGCTCGTGGTTCTGAGAGGGAACGTGTCACCTTTGTGTGCATAATTCAAATTTTAAATACAAGCACATGCTCCAGTGCACCAAATCTGGTTGAAAAATCACATGTGTGTCCTCGGGTAAATTTCTAGGTCCCATGCCAGAAATGGGAATGAAATTCAAACATCTCGGCGTCATGGCTCGGCTGGAAACATTGAGAAACTTGGTTTTTTTAATTCCTGTAAATCCGAAACACGCATGAAAATCATGAAACTTGGCTTGGTGCCATGACATGGCACCAACATGTTGTGGTAATTTTGCTGTCCGATTTGCGAAGGTGCACACATTAACAATCAACAAAGTCATTTTGGAACAAGTGTTATGACGTTACAATCAGAAACACAAGTATTATTGAAACCATGGGCGTTCTATTTACTATTTACGTGCCGCCACGCGTCCCCTTTTTTTATTAGCTAGGAGGCGCCGTGCAGGGTAGCTATTTGAGTACGTGAGGCGTGCGATCAGACCCCTGCGCGTGTTTATTGGAAGGAGAGCCCTTTGACCTCCATCTGCCATCCACCACTCTCCCAAGGTCTCCATTAATGGCGCCCAAGCCTCTGTTTAATGGCGTGGCAATGTCTCACTCGACTGAGATTTAAGAGAGAACAAAGAAAATCTGAAAAGAAAATTTTGCATGGATCTTGATGTAAGATCCGACGGACCTATATAGCATCTACTGCGACTTATAGCAAGACTGGTGAATATATATAAGGACGACGAGAGTGGATAATAATTGTCTTACATAATTAGGAAGATAATTAAAAAAGCCACATGCGGCTACGCTCGAAACACACAAGGGAAAAAGAAGAAGGAAGACGCATACAACGATCTGGCTCGCTGATCTCTACTTTCTTTATGCACTGCAGGTCGCGGAGACTAGTTCTCGCGGCGGGCGATGATCTCTTTCATCAGTTTCATGTCCTTAATACGCTGCTTGGCAGCATCCATGGATTCCTCCACCAGCCTGTTGCGCTCGATGCGGAGCATGCCATTCTCGTCCACAAGTTTCTTCATGATGAGCCCGTCCTCTGCAACACGGCAGCGGTCTCCTCCTCCTGCTTCGCCCTTCCGGCGATCTTCGCCCTCAGCAGGTCGTGCTCGCCATGGAGCTTCGCATTGCCCTTCCCTAGTTGTCGGATGACGCCGGTAGCCTCGTCCTACATCCTCGCCCAGCCGGAGATCTGATCCATCTGGCTATGGACTATCGCATGCATGCGCCTATAACAGTCCTCGCCTGCCCGCGAGAAATTTTCCCAGGCCGCCGCCGCGCGGCAGGACCTCCCTGCTGCTTCGGCGGCGCAGCGGGTCATCTCTGGTGCTTCCGCGGCGTGGTCGGACCAGTTTGCTACATCGACGGCATGGCGGGACCTCTGTGCTGCTTCGGCGGTGCGGCGGGACCTCTGTGCTACTACTGCTACGCGGCTGGACATGTCGGCTGCTTTCGCGACGAGGCGGGACATCTCTCGTGCTTCCTCTTCCATGCTCACCTCTCCCTGGTGGAAAGCTCTCGACCCATAACTCACGCTGGCTATGGCTTGATTGACTTGATTGTTTTTTGTGGATGAGGAGTTGAGGAGGAATGTGCAGTCATCTTAGCATAGTAGTATTTATAACCGAGTACTACTAATACGCTCCTAAGTGGGAAACCGTTTAGGTTGTGATCGGTGTGAACAGGTTTGCAATTAAATATAGAGTGGTAGTAGTAGTAATTTGGAATGTGGCAAGACGCGCTCAAAATTTATTGACGGTTCTAGTTTTGAAGTGCGGTACTATTCTCGGATGGCGTAATGTCGGCACGTTTTCTCGGCCGTGGTGTAGCATATGCCATGGTACTAGTTCTTTTTCTACTTCTGTGTACGTGCAAAAACTGGCACCGTCGGATACATATCTTACGCTTGGCGTTCGACATGAATAGCCTCGTGGTGAGCTATAGACTAGTCTTTTTTAGATGCATTACACCTATCTCTCGGGACTTCTTGCACGCACCATCACTGCTCCCTAGGTCGATGCCACCAGCATACAGTTGTACTCTAAGAAGAGGTGCACGCACGCACTCGTCCTCTATCACACACGCATCTGTAGCTACGAATTGTAGTGTTCTCAACCATCTGATTGGCTCTATCATAGGTTTCATGTTGCTCCTTGGCCTTGAGATTGAGATGTTTTAAACACGGAGGCTAAGATAGAGGCGCGAGGTTTTGGTTAATGTGCGGGCCGCACATGGCACCAACACGACACGAGCTTCGTCTGCCTGGTGCGCATGCAGTCGGGTGAGTTATCCAAGTATAGACACAACCAGGCCCTCCTTGGTATCCGCGCCTCGACTTTGGCTGGTCATAGTGGAGAGTAACATAGACCAGTTACTAGTACCTTCATAGTGGGTAGTGTCATATAGTATATGCATAATTTGGCGACGAGCGCTCTCTATATGTCTTTAATTACATCTTGTTAGTTTTGCTCCATGGCGCAATCCATCGATACTACTACTGTACAAATGTATACATTTTTTAGAAGGATAGAGGGTGGGGCAGTCTAGCTTGGTCCTTTTCACGAGAGGCAAGGGCCTTTGTGATTTGACGGCTCATTACTGCTGGAAGGCGGGGCCTTGTGATTTGACTGCTCATATAAATATGCCAACGACCTGAGGAGGAGCAAAGAACCGTGCGGTATACTCAAGTTTTCCATTGGAGTATGACGGAGGAGCACGAAACACGACAGCCCAGTGCCATATCCTCTACTCTCTACTCTTATTATATGTTACTAGCAAGAGGCATTGTTCTATTGGCGATAAAGAATGATCTAATTTGCTAGTCATCTCATTTTTAGCATTGTTCTATTCATGCCTCGCAGAGAAGGTGACACATGCGGCGAAACACCCGAATAAAAATAAGAAACACGGGAGCAAAAGAAGGAGGATTATCACCCCCAAAAAAGAAGGAAGACGCACACACAAGTCTGGGGCGCTGCTCTCACTACATGAAGGGTTGCTGGCTGCGGAGTCGTAACTGCTTCTTCATCGCCTCCACGACCTCCATCTCCTTGTGCGTCTCCTCCGCCATCTTCATCATTGTGTCCATGACGCGGGATTTCTCGATGCGAGCCTTCATCATTTGTTCCATGGCCGCATTATGTACCTTGACAGCAGCCGGGTGCTCGATGCGGAGCTTCGCCAAGTCCTCCTTCTGTTCCATGACGAGGGCCTGCAACATCTTCATCGAGGAACTACTATTCTCATGCAGCTTCTTCCAACTGGCGTTCTCCTCCTTCAGCAGGTCGAGCTCGTGGCAGAACTTCTCCTTGTCCTCCTGAAGTTGCAGGATTTCGTCGGTCGCCTTCTTCTCCGAGGCAATGCTCTTCTTCAGCAGCATCACCAAGCCGGCAGTCAACTCCCCCTGCTCATTGAGCTCAGCGGGCATGTCGTCAAGGCTCTCCTTCAGCAGATCCACCAAGCCGTGGATGAACTCCTTCTGCTTATTGAGGTGCTTATTGAGCTGATCGGGCATGTCGTCGAGGGATAACGACTCCAGCGCCGCCAGCTCGGCATGTTCACCTCCGCGTCTAGGGCGCTCCTGGGAGCCATCGCCTGCCCGTGAGAGATCTTTCGAGGTCTCTGTGTGGCGGTGAGCCCTCTTTTTTTTCCACAACATTGGTTGCCGCTCCCTTATTACGAGTAGTTCTCGACCTAGAGCTCTGCACACCGGCCATGGCAAGGACAGACGAAGAAGGAGGACTTATGAGGAAGGTAGAGTAATTTTCGGTTAGATAGTTCCCCTTTTTCTAACCTAAGTACTAGCACTAGTACTAAAACCTGCATAGTGGGAAAACGTTGAGGTTTGGTACATACTGGTAGGTGTGAGCAGGCTTGCACTTAATTGTAGCACTAGTACTTTCGAATGTGATGGGAACAAGGTAAACATTAATTGATGGTTTTTGGTTTCGAGGCCCGAAACGGCTCCCGGTGAGTTTAGTGGAACATAAATTTCAAGTAGACTACACTACTCAGATGCGTAAATATTATGTTACTGTCAAAAATTGGCACAAAATACGAAGGAGACCAATGGAAGTACTACTAGCAACCCATGATTTAACTACTCGCATGCGCGCAGTGGAGTAGTAATGTCTTTCTTCCTCCCTCACGTCCACTCAATTTGCATGTGCTGTATTAATTGACCATCAATGAAGTGCAGGACTTTACACGCGTCAAATTATCACATGGGGTGGATCTTGGTACAAAATTGCGTCCGCCCGTGTACCCACGTGTGCGTGCGAGGGAATGAGTGCGTGTGTGGTGTGCGTGCACATCTTCTCTTCGTGCATGTACCGCCAGTGCGGCTCGGTGAGGACGAGTACATTCTTCTGGAACCAGCAGCATGTCATTGTGATCAATCCACACAAGGATGTCGTGACAACGCCTCCACATGTGCCACGTGGCTTCATGAACTGTAAGAGAGACACTGTGTAGCGTGCCATTGTGTTTTGCACATACTCGAAGTACTAGCAAGGTACACGTGCATTGCACGCATCAGATTTTGCAACCAGATTACGAATAAATACCACACTGTAGCATGTAAGCTCTCAGTCATATATGCCTGACGTAGACCTTCGTTTAATTCTTATAGTTCATCTCATTCAAAATCAATTCGTTTTTATAAAAAACCTAGGGCCTCCTTGATTCGTAGGATTTCCAAAACGCGGGAATAGGAAGAACATGGGATTAGAGTGGAATGTCGTCTTGAATCCTACAGGATGGTACGAGTGTTTGATTATGCATAAAAGACGCAGAATTCTTTCAAAGAGGTTTGAGTGGATGGGATGTTTCCTATGAAATCTAGTGCAAATGAATCATATGGAAAAATTCCTATGGTTTACAATCCTACGAATCAAACAACCAAGATAGGAAAAATTCCTAAGGATTAGAATCCTCCAAAATTCCTTCGAGAATCCTTTAAATCAAAGAAGCCCTTAATCTATTTTATGATTCATGGAATTGTGCATTGTAAAGCATAAAGTAAAAATAAATAATGGCAATTCAACTTGAAAAAAAGTTTGGGCAGTTATGATACGGAAGATTCTAGAACAAAGGAGAACCACTGTTGTTTTGAGATTTGTGCATTATGCTTAAGTTCAACCATGGAGACTGCTAGATTGTACATGTGGCAAAATCTAGTGGGGGCTAGAAGATGGTGCGAGGGGCCGAGTGGAGGGAGACTATGAAGGAGTGCACAACTACGAGATCGATATTTAGAGAGAGGGGGCGAGAACGTGTGTTGTTGCATGCAGTGGCGGAGCCATGAAAAATGTCCCATGAGCTAGGGGGCCAAGCATTGCTAATCCTTCACGAGGAGGGCCAATTCATCAACTTACCATTTTTACCAGCAATTGTCTAATGATCACATTCATATTAGCCTCGATATATAGTGATGTTAGGGGGGCAGGGCCCTTGCTGCCCCATGTCTTCGCCATTGTGCGCGCGTCCAAGAGATGAAACGGAAGGCATGGATGATGAGAGGGGGCGTTGGATATATAATTAATGTGGGTGTATTAGCTATATATGTAATCCTATACAGAGAGGTATAGATTGATCGATGTGGACGTGGGAAAGAGGGTGAAACCTCACTAGATATATAGATTGATCGGTTTATGTGGAAAACTATGAAAGACCTAGCTATAACACACACACACATAGAGGAACATCAATCGTTGCATGCACGTGAGAGATAAATATGCCCTATATGATGGAGAGGGGTGTGTGTGTGTGTGCCTTCATGGGAGACCGACCTGAAGAAAAAAATTGCATGTGTGCGATGGATAATGCCGACTGGTAGTGTGTGTGCATGCATGCACGAGAGAAAGTTAGTGGTACAATTATAAAGAGAAGACCAATGTGTGGGTGTAAAAGACTAGGTGAGGTCATAATCAATGTAAAGTTGAATTCAAATATTTGAATAAGAGATCATGATGTTTGAAACACATGCATGCATGAATATAATGGAGATCTACGCGGTGTGGTTTGGAAACGAGCATGTTGCAATGTATACACATTGAACAAGGTTAGATTTGTTTGAATTTGAGATACCAATGGCAGACATCGTTTGGCCACATTGCATCCGTGCATGGACACACTATTCTAATTGGAGATGATGGGTGCCTTCGCATCACATATCTATATCTATACCCCTATATATATATATAGTGTTACTATTCATCATCCAGGGTGCATAATAAGTTATTCTTCATCCGAGGTAATCTTACAATCGCTTTCTAAATAAATTGTGTTTAGAATATAAATAGTTACATGCATATTGATTCAATATGTAGAATTTGGTATAAAAAATAAAAAAATAGGTTATAAGACCAGAAAAATCACATTTTATGTAGGTTTTACACTGTGTTTCACATTCGTAATTTTACGTAACATAAAATATTTTTTACGGCGAGTACATATTTTCTTACGTTCTCTTTTTATGTATGAAATAAGACAAAATTTACGAAACGTAAAAATACGGCGAGTTGATGTCAAAATAGAGAGGGGGTGAAGAATAACTATTCCTCACCCAGGGTGGCGAATAGCGTGACCATTAGTGTTATTATTCATCATCCAGGGTGCATAATAAGTTATTCTTCATCAGGGGTAATCCGATATATATATATATATATATATATATATATATATATATATATTATATATCGTGACCCTATATATATATTATTTTATATTTTTATATAGTGTGCGGATAACTTTAACTTTGCAAGATGGTCGTTGGATCAGGCCAATCCGATGGTGCAGAGCTGGCAAATTTGAGCACTACTGGCCGTTGGATATCATCTAGATTCCACCAGATTTTGCCACATGTACAATCTAGAAGACTCTATGGTTAAACTTAAGCATAATGCACAAACCTCAAAACACAAGCACTTCTTCTTTGTTCTAGAATCTTCCGTATCAGGATTGCCCAAATGTTTTTCTACATGATTTGTTTTTACTTTATGCCTTACAACGCACAATTCTATGAATCTTAAAATAGATTAGCTTTCTTATAAAAACTAGATAATTTTGAATGAAATGAACTATAAGAATTAAACGAACATCTACATCATGCATATATGACTCAAATCTTACATGCTATAATGTGGTATTTATTCATAATTTGGTTGCCAAATCTCATGCGTGCAATGCACGTGTACCTTACTAGTCTAAATGGTGTCTGTGTGTTGTGCATGTTAAACACATTGTACGTAGTATATCATACTAGTCTAAATTGTCTTTTTTTGTACACGTTAAGCTTGTTCTTCCGAAATTTCAAGCCGCGCCTTGTTATGCCGAAATTTCAAGCTAGCGTCTCTGTCTATCGTGCTGCGAGACTCCCGCCCCTTCAACCCGCGCCTTGTTAGCCCGAAATATTTAAGATATATCTTTGTCTCGTTGTGCTCCGACAACTCCCTCCATCTCAACCCACGCCTTGCTATTCCAAAATTACAACGCGCGTGAAAACTCCCACCTCCTGTGAAATCCCGACACATGAAATGTCGTGATACCCCTGAACTGAAAGAACCGCCTGAAATCGGTGGGGGTACTTTCGTAACTTACCCCACATTTCGGACAAGCGCGTCCCTAAGCCATGGTTCCCCACTCCCATCCCATCAACCCACCCATTTGTACACCGAGGCCGGCAAAACCCGCGAAGCCCCACACCCTCCTCCATCCGCCACCCAGCCGGAGCCTCTTCCCCGATGATGTCGTCCACAGCAACACCTCGACATCCCTCATCCATCGTACCAGATGAGGATCCGTCGTCAATCTGGTAGTCCCGACGGTTCAGCCACCCCGTCCTCCACCTCCAAGGATCTACCCCGCGTTCCCGTCGTCTTTCATGCCACCTCCATTGCCACACCGCCGTCTTCACCTGAACCACCAGAAGAGCATCATCATCACCGTTTCCTCGGATGAAGTTGCGGCCTAATCGGCTCCACCAAAGAGGTTGTGCATTAATCGCCGCATTTTTCTTCTTGATTCGATCTCATGGTGCTACCAGCGCTCGGTCCCGAGCCGACACGGCGCGGCTCCATCCACGGTGGCGTCGCCGGCCACTTCCTCCACGGCGTCGCTCCCTTGGCGGCGACGTCCACATCAGTAGGAGCTGCTGCTGCTTTAGCTCTCGCTCGCGCTGCTGCTCTGCTCTTGCTCTCGGTCCCTTGCCTGGTCTGCTCTTGCTCTTGCTCTTTCTCGCGTTGTTGCTCTCGCTCTTGCTCTTGCTTGTGATGCTGCTCCAATTTAGCTACACTTCATTCGACTAAATCGACTTTTGGGTCAGTCGATTTTCAGGGGGGGCCCGCCGGAGTTAAGGAAGAACCAGCCGCAGCGGGGAGTGGGGGCTCGCCGGAGAGGTACCCCACTATCTATCTTAGGGTTCAAGGTGGGGGCGGTGGTCACCAGCGATGGTGGGGCGGTGGCGTGGGGATCGCCAGAGAAAAAGCTCGGCATGGGGGGGGGCTACAGGGATGGCCGAGGCGGCGGCGGACCGGCTGTGGGGAGTGTTTTCGGGGCGGGCAGGGCGGTGCACCGCTGGCCGTGGGCGGCGAGGGGCGGCTATTTGGCTGGTGGTGTCTGGTGGCTCAGGGGGTGGAGGTTGAAGACGAACTGCATGCCCTTGATTTCGTATCCAACGGCTGCAAAATCGACAGACCAGAGATGAAAAAGTCAGTCGACTGACTTGTAGCCTCACCTCTAGTGCGTTCAGTATCGACAGTAAAATTCAGTTTCGACAGCAAAATTCAGTTTCGATAGTTAAGTTTAGTTTCGACAGTTAAGTTCAGAGATGAGCGGCTAATGTATACATCTAGCACTTTGTGGTTATGTATTTTACGTCATCTATTGGAGATGCTATTAGAATTCCACTCAGGTTAACATTGTCTCTCTTGTCCCGCTTCAGCCTCGGCGTCGTACAACTCACCGGAGCTGCTCCAACGACGAAACCCTCCATCACAGCGGAGCAGTACCTCGGGATCCATCTCCAGACGCCTAAGATCTTCTTCCCCTCCTCCGACAGCCAAGTCAGCCAGAGCATCCTCACCGGCCAACCCAATCACGCTGAGATCGACATGGCTTCACCAAAGAGGTTGTACACTTCTTGTGGTTTGACTTAATCTCTCCATGCTTCTTTGCATCCTGTGATCTTCCAATTCTTGTGAACCAAACACCCAGATTGGCAGAAATCCTATGTTTTTAAATTCTCTGTTTTGCACGTGCATTCCTATCCTATTCCTGTCTACTTCCTATCCCTGCATTGTTAGAATCCTCAAATTCAAACAAGCCCTTACACAATTACTTCTGTAATAGATATGTGTCAAAGAAAACCTTGTGTGGTTTGTCCTGCTCCTACGGTGTTGTGTTCCACCCCAGCTCAACTGCTCCAACGACGGAAGGGTTCACCACAGCAGGGATCCGCTCTCCAGACTGTCTTTCGCCGCCTCAGATCTTCTTCCCCGCCGCCGGCAGCCACGACAACTGCATTACCATCATCAACTGAGCAGATGACCTTGAGGACTATACGGGTCCACAAGAGAGGCAGCACTCTTCCGTGTCTGTTTACGTTATGCATCGCTTAATATGATGACATGCTACTTTATCATCGTGTTCACCTATTAGACTCTGACTCAGGTCCAAACTTATGTTGAAACTTGAGTTTTTAAATGGTTGTGGGGTACATATTGGGGCAGCAATCAGTACTATCTGTCTAATATCTGGTTAATCTCGGGTGTCTACTATGAGTTTCATGTTGGGTGCAAACAAACATTAAAGGAGCCATTATCTGTATTTTTTAACTAAAGCTATTATCTGCCTGCTATAATTTGTTTTGGGTCTATCCACAATTTGCTACCATCACTCTGGATTTGTGCATGCACTCCTTACATAATCTCACTATATTTTATTCCTATACATGTTAGTTATTGTACACAATGGAACTGAACATGTAGAGCAAAAGAGACGAGCCTTGCGTGGCAATAAAATTTCATGCAGAAGTCGCTCCATGATGGGAGCAAAGGCAGCCCCCCTCCACCCATTTCGGATCATAATCAAGAGGAAGATAATTGTTCTCAGGGGGATTCAGAAGCAGAAGACCACTCCTATTTACCCCATGAGGTCTTCACTCTAACTGGCATGCTGATGTTGGTAATATCATGCATATGGTGCCTTGCATTGCTTACTGTATACATTAAAGATGTCATCTGCTTAGTTTAGACATGCTTTGTGTCAATGCCATCTGTTTAGTTTATTTATCGTATATGTGAATCATGCAATGCCATCTTGTTTAGCCAGGCATCATATATGTGAATTTTGCAATGCCACCCTTGTTAGCCAGTCATCTTATATGTGAATTATATCATGACATCATTTTTACGTGTTAAATTTGTCAACAATTTTAGTACATTCAATTACTCTTCCTGTCCATCAGCCATTTGACACAGTCATGGAAAAATCTGGAGTGGAAACAAGGTCTTCAGAGCAGACAATGCTATCTAACGAAGTGCATGTCTTGCTGGTTACAGATAGCTCCTCAAAGGAGGATTCAGAGACAGATGACCAGTCCTATTTCACCCCCAAGGTGCATGCTCTAACTTGGCAGGGTTATGATGCTCATATCGTGCGTATGGTATCTTGCATTGCTATGTCATTTGCTTAGTTTAGACATGTTTTGTGTGAATGCCACATGTTTAGTGTCTAATTACCATATATGTGAATTATGCAATGCCATCTTGTTGCAAGACATTATATATGTGAATTATGCAATGCTATCTTGTTGCAAGGCATTATATATGTGAATTATGCAATGCCATGTTGTTTAGCCAAGCGTCATATATGTGAATCATATCATGCCATCCTTTCTTTTGTATTTCTCATTGCTTTTGTTGACAATGTTTGTATATTCAACTGTTCTTCCTGTGCATCAGCCATTTGAATTGGTGATGGAGAAATCTAGAGTGAAAACAAGGTCTTCGGAGCAGACAATGCTACCTGGTGAAGCAGATATCTTGCTGGTTACAGATAGCTCTTTAGAGGAGGATTCAGAGGCAGATGACCATTCCTATTATCCCCCTGAGGTGTATGCTCAAACTTGGCAGGGTTATATTACTCATATCATGCATATGTTGTATTACAATGCTTAGTTTTTACATCATATACACGATATTGAATGCCATCTCCTTAGTTGACACATCATATATGTGATTGCCCTCTGCTCACTTCCTTAGTATATAAATCATATATTTGAATTATATCATGCCATGATGTTTACATAGATAGCATGTATCTGAATTATGGCATGCCAACCCATTTTCTAAAGACATAATATAGTTATATCATCTCATCCTGTTCACATAGTCATCATATTTTGAATTATGTCATTCTATCCGTGAATTATATCATGCCATCATGTTTCCATCGACGGTGTCGTGGTTTTGTCACGGCAGATGTCCTAGAGAAAGGACTTAGTCATGGAGCCATTGCGACGGGTTAGCTTGAAGGGGTTAATGCGGACACAAGGACGCAAGAGAGTTTATACTAGTTCGGCCCCTTCGATGAAGGTAAAAGCCTACGTCTAGTTGTGATGGAATTGATGGGGTTTCGATGACTAGGGAGCAAACAAGCTTCGCCTATGTCTCGAGTTGTTGTCTATTGTCCCTGAACCGCCGCCAGGTCGTCCCCTTATATACACGGGTGACACCCGTCGGTTCACAGAGTCCCAACACCGGTCGATATTCGTATCCGGGTTGGTCTCTCCTTATTCCTAACTTATAGTACAAGTTTATATACAAATTCCGGTTTACAGCTACAAGTCTTGAACCGGTTACGGGCCTTAGGCCCTCATCTGCCTTCTTAGGCTTTATCACTTCTGGAACTACTGATGAAGTTGACCCGGCCCAGATAGGCCGGTTTACGCCCAGCAGTAATATCCCCAACATTAGGCCCCAGATTGATTTGAACGGGTTCATGTCAATCCTTTAACAAAAACTTCCTCTTCAACGTCTTCTCATAAATTGGTAAATCGCCATGATGTCATCTTCTCTAATTACTATAAACCGGAGTGACGTCACCTGTCATAATGAAGATATCCATTATGCTTCTTTATTTAATATATCTGCGGAAATTGAGGCGACAGCTCCGTTTCGTGGCCCCTTGATTGTCGCGCCTGACACATGTCTTTTTGCCTTATAAATAGGACCAAAGGGTCATTTCCTTTCTCTTTCCCTTCTTCCCCTTCTGCTTTGTCTTCCTCACATCGCCCGACTTCAGAGCTCCGCTGCCATCGTCGACCTCTGCCTCAACCTTGGCCGCTGCATCAACCTGGGCGCACCAGAGCATCGCGGCAACCTTCCGCGTCTTCCGCAGCTTCGGTAAACCTTCTATCCTTTCCCCCGCAGATCTGTTTTAGGGTTTCACAGTTCTTCAGTATTCATCGTCTGCTTCTTGCTCATGTGACAGATCTTTAGATGAATCCGCAAATCTTTATTCTGTGCAATGATAGTTGTTTGACCTTCGCCTTCACTTATGCATCTCAAAACCATAGATCTATATGAACGCTTTGCTCATAGGTTCGGTACTGCTCCTTTTAAACCTCTAAGTATTTATCTCTTTTCTGAACTTGCTTCAGATCCAATGTTGTAAAGAAATCTTGTGAAACCTGTTTCTGCGTACTTGTCCATCCGCAATCTCAGTTTTTCAATGCTTAGATCAGGCGGTTTAACCTTATAGAAAAATTTTCCAAACCGGTATATGCCATTAGTCCCCTTGTTGAACCGCCAGATGTTGGTTGCTTCATGAAACTCCGATTCAGATAGTTCTGTCTCCGGTTTAACAGTGTACATACCAACGTACCTTGATTAAATACATTTTTGAATCGGGATCTTCTACCTTGTAGATTCCATCATGGCCAAGCAAGTATATGAGTGCAATTGGGTTCCTTCTCGCGTCACAGAGGCTCAACTGGATGATTTAGTCCTAATTGGCGCTTTAGGCAGCAAAGATACCATCCATTGGAGGGCTCCTGGCAAAGAATGCCCTCCCACACCTCGAGAAGGAGAGGTTGTTGTTTTCGTAGATCACTTAGCCCGGGGCTTTAAGCCGCCCGGTTCTAAATTTTACCGGGATGTTTTAGCCGATTTCCAACTCCATCCACAAGACACTGGCCCCAACTCTGTTACAAATATGTGTCACTTCCAAGTGCTCTGTGAGGTGTTCTTTCAAGAGGAGCCCACAGTGGAATTGTTCAGAGACCTTTTCCATTTAAACCGCCGTACTGAGTTTACTGATGGCTCTAACACGGAGTTGGGTGGCGTGGCGATTCAGAAAAGGAAAGAGGTCACATACCCTCACGCCAAGCTGCACAGCCACCCCAAAGAGTGGAATCAGACATGGTTCTACTGCAAAGACACCTCCCCTGCTGGTGAGAATCCCTTTCATGGCTTTCGTCCGGAGCGGCTCAGCAATACACACCCTTTTCCTCAAAGATTGACTGCCCAGGAGAGAAGCAAATATGCTCCCCAACTGTCAAAGCTCAGAGCCTTTATGGCCAACGGTTTAACAGGGGTTGATCTCGCTCGCAGTTGGATATCATGGAGCATACTGCCCCTTAGTCAGCGCTCCGGTTTGATGTGCGAGTATACTGACAGTGTTGATGACCCACTGCGACATTCAAAAATCCAGCTCTCTGATGAAGAAATCATAGAGGCTGTGAATAAGATGTTGAATGAACCGGAACACGTCTGCGCTAGAACCGGCCTACTTCCCTTCTGTGCCACCAACAAACCGCCAGCTGTAAGACTTTGATTTTTCTCTTTGCTGAATCTGTTATTGATATGTCTGGTCATTGTTTAATATCAGTGTCTGTGTAATCAGGGCAATGATCCGTTTTGGAGCAAAAAACTGCCGCAGGAGAAACCAGAAAAACCAGACAAACCGAAAAGAGTAACTCGGCAAAAGACTAAAGCTGTGAAGAAGACTGCCCACAGGAAAAGAACCACGGCATCTTCTAATCCGGCCCCTGATGATGATGTGGATAATCTGGACTTTGAGGTAGAGCTTGACTCACTTGGTTTATTTTTCATGCGTCTTATTGATGATGATATTTGTCAGGATGATGCCGAAGCCAGCCACGCGGATGTTGCAGAGGTAATTATTCTCTCTTCCGATTCAGAAACTTTGCCTTCACAAAAAATCCGTCAGGCAAACTGGAAAGTTAAATTTTCTCATCCTCTTGCTTATCTGGATCCTAAATTTCTTATGAAGACCCAACAACACGAAGCTCGTCGCACAACCCGGCACAGCGGCCAGGTAGTTGCCTCCGTCGGCTTACCGAACAGTCCGGTTCGGAAACGCCATTCAGAGGTCTCTAATTTGCTTGTCAGTGCTGCTTTCGTCAACCTCTTAATCCGTCTGACTCCGATTACCAGGTTACTTCCCACTCATCTTCTGGCGAGTCATCGGCTACTCAGCTGCCACCGCTCAAAACGGTGCTTGGGTAAGCTACACTTATTGTGATATTTGCAGTACATCGCCTTGGAACATATGCTATATTTGATTTTTGTTATTCTTCTCAGGGCCAAACCTAGGCCAAGCAAGAAGGCCCGTTTGGACAAAGCGGCCAAAGAAGATGTTGTTCTTGAGCCAGGCAAGACACCCGATCTTGAAGCGGCTATTCCTGAGGATATACCCAACGATCCACCGCAGCAAGACGACGATCTTATTGCTGAAGAGAGACCTGCTGATGCCTCAGGTCCTGTCAATCAGCCCACAGACTCCATCCGGATTGAAAGCTCCACCGGTCCAGCAAAACCTACTGACAAGCCAACAGCTCTAGTGCAAACCGGCGGTACCCAGGATGATGAGGTTGTCATTACTGGCACTGGCCATACTGAGCCAAGCAATCCTGTCGCTTTGTCCAAACATTCTGCCAAGGAAGAATTTGCTGCCTTTGGCAAAGGCAAGTGGAACGCTGATCTGACGACTTATGCTGCTCTGAACACCCAAGATATCCATTCCGACTATCTGAACCGATTGTATACCAGTCGCGACTATGAAGCCAGTCTGGTTAATATGATGAAAGATAAATATGAGGTAACTTCCACATGCTCCTTCCTGCTTGTATGCTTTCATTCTTGCTGACTCTCCTAGCCCCTAAGGGTCGGTTTGTAATATTCTTTCAAACCGGGACTTACTAATATAAATCTTGATGCTTTGAAACTCGCTGATGTAGCCCCCAAGGGCCGGTTCAACTTAGCGTAGTTAAACCGGTACTTTAAGTAATTGAAATTGCCGCATCAGAATATATATGAGCAAATAGCCATTAGCCCCCAAGTGCCAAGTTGAATACTTGTATTGATCTTGGGACTTTGTAAGCAATTGAAAGATGAAGATCGAACATGCATTAGCCCCCAAGTGCCAAGTGCATAACTTGTTATGTGGTTGGTACTTCAATCCTTGTACCGTTTTGTTGAAGCATATAATTGTCTGCATGCAGGCTAAGCTGAAGACGAAAGAAAACCAAATCGCCGACCTCCAAGAAAACCTGAAAACCCAACAAGCTGAAACCTCCAAAGCAAAAGAGGAATTAACCAGCGCTTTAAGCGCCATGGAGCAGCTTAAGGAGAGCTTCAAGAAGAAACAAGCGGATTGGGCCACTGCAAAATCCACTTTAATCAAATGAGCGGAGGATGCCGAGGCTGCACTAAAACTGGTGGCGGATGAATTGACCAGTATAAAGCGGCACGTGCATACTATGACCACTACTATCTTTGGTAAGCCAGTTTGACTTCTGAATTGACTGGGCCTTCTTACAGAGCTGCCGGTTTAACCCTTATGATATTTTAGGGACATGCACTGGTCACTTGGGTTCAGATGTGCGGAAAAAATTGAAAGCCGTCTACACGTTGGTCGAACAGCTGTACACTGGCGCACAGCGGATCATCTGTACCACATCTCACAACAAACCGGCACCCACTTTGATTCAAGATACCCTGATGAAACTATCGGTGCTTCCTGCCCGGGTTGAAGAGCTGAAGAAATCTGCTGCTCGAACCGGTGCGATCAATGCCTTAATGCGGGAAAAAGCCTGGGTGCCGGATTTTGATCCTATTGAAGCGGCTCAGGGCTATCCCAGCTTGAAAGAAGATGGGTCAGAATTTAGTGAAGCGATCAACGAGCCATAAACCGAGAGGTGCGTCCGCTAGCTTGTCAACTGGATGAAGAAGCAGACTTGTCTCGTTATCAAGCTCAATATGATAATCAGAACAAGCGAATAGCTGCCCCAATTCATGAGTCAGAAAATCTTATCCCTCCAATCCGTAAGCACACTTACGCTCCTGATATTGACCCGTCATTGCTGATCCATGATGAAGCTGTTTTTCAAGCATTAATGGGAATCGACTGGACAACTGTTGATTTCCAGCCACTGGGTAGAGAAACGGAGGCTAAAGTGGCGCAGGGTGACCCACAACCATCAGGCCAAGCTGGTGACCAAGCTTGAACCGGAATCCAGTTTTGAAACTGCCTCTCCTTGGCGAAAAACAATGATATTATTATGGGCACCGTGTTGCCTTGTAATAGGCTAGCTGATACTTTTGATGTTGATATGCCTTCGTGCATAATTTGTTCTTCCTGTGGTGATGAACTTTCCAAAGCACCTTCTGCAATAAAAAACTCTTCAAGTGCCACCGCGGTTGTACCGTCCGGCGAATATGATGTCTGCATATATGAAGTCAAAACATCCAAAAAATTCTTAAGTATATGACCAAATTTTTGTGATACATAATACCTGCCCTCGTTGAACATGAAGTTGGCTTGGCCAATCTTGAAGCGGAGTTTTGCAAACCCACATTGTTGGAGGAGATAACAGCTCCTGTACATATATGACGCTGGTTTACCAGGTAAACCGTGCCGGGTTATAATAAACACTGTGTTACTCCATAAGAGGATGTTAACAACAAGGACCAAACCGGGCAAATAGTCTCCGGATTGATGTGAACTGTGTTCCGTCAATTGATTGGTTAAAAAACTTTGTCGGTTTAAAAACGCAATAAAAAACAAAAAAACCCTTCAAAGACAAGTGTAAATCAAGTGCAATGACAAAATCGTTGCAAAAAAGGTTTATTTAAGCTGATCAGATGGTGTTACCATGGTCGAACACGACCAAGCTCCTGTTAGGTGTAACTATGGTTCTAGTCAGCCAGGTCCCCAAATGAAACCGTGGCATTTATGCCGATCAAGTGGCATGGTCATGGTTTGGGTTCAACCAAGCCCCCAAGTGATTCTGTGGCCTTAGGCCGATCAAGAGGCATGACTGGTTCAGACATGACCAAGTCCCCAAGTGATCTGGTGGCTCTCACCTATCAAGAGGCATGGTATTGGTTCGGACACGACCAAACCCCCAAGTGATATGATGCTTTTAAAAAGCGAACTCAAGGGGTAAACCGGAGGCCGCTTTAGAGCAACTCCGTGTAACCTCACATGATGTAAAAGAACAGATACCTCGCTTTAGCTGAGGTTCCAGTTTATTATATTTAATCATACTATATACATTGTCATAATATGTACACAAGTATAGCCAATGGCTCAGGTATAGTAAGGCCGAAGATGAGCTATGTTCCATGGCCTGTTGGTCTCCTCCTCTGATGTGCGTGAGTCTTTATGCTCTTAAATATCGATCAGATAGTACGACCCATTGTGCAGATTCTTGCTAACCACGAAAGGCCCCTCCCAAGGTGGGGATAACTTATGCATATCAGTCTGATCTTGGATGAGCCGAAGCACAAAATCTCCTTCCTGAAAGGTTCTGATTCTGACTCGGCGACTGTGATAACGACAAAGATCCTACTGGTAAATCATCAATCGGGCGGCTGTGATGTCACGCTCTTCATCCAACCGGTCCAAAGCATCTTGCCGTGCTGTCTCGTTGTCCGCTTCAATGTAAGCCGTCACACGAGGTGAATCATGACGGATATCACTGGGGAGAACCGCCTCCGCTCCATAAACCATGAAGAACGGTGTATATCCTGTTGATCTGTTGGGTGTTGTATTGATGCTCCATAACACAGATGGTAATTCTTCTACCCAACAACCCGGCGTTCTCTGCAAAGGAACCATGAGTCGGGGCTTGATGCCTCTCAAGATCTCTTGATTAGCTCTTTCTGCTTGACCATTGGAATGTGGATGTGCCACCGATGAAACGTCGAGCTGGATGTGCTCCCGTTCGTAGAACTCCTTCATAGCACCTTTGGACAAATTGGTACCATTATCTGTGATAATACTGTGCGGAAAGCCAAACCGGAAAATCACCTTTTTGATGAACTGAATCGCCGTGGCCGCATCACACTTGCTAACAGGTTCTGCCTCCACCCACTTTGTAAACTTGTCAACCGCCACTAGGAGGTGGGTCTTCTTATCTTTGGACCTTTTGAAAAGCCCAACCATATCTAGCCCCCAAGTCGCAAACGGCCAAGTAATTGGAATCATTCTAAATTCTTGAGCCGGTACATGAGCACGTCTTGAAAACCTTTGGCAACCATCACATCGTCTGACCAGATCCTCCGCATCAGCATGAGCAGTTAACCAATAGAAGCCATGGCGAAACGCTTTAGCCACCAGAGACTTTGAACCGGCGTGGTGACCACAATCTCCTTCGTGGATGTCACGCAAAATTTCACGGCCTTCTTCAGGAGACACGCAGCGTTGAAAAGCTCCTGATACATTGCAATGATGCAACTCGCCGTTGATGATAGCCATGGACTTGGATCGCCGGATTATTTGCCAGGCCAGAATCTCATCCTCTGGCAACTCGCCCCAGCTCTTGTACGCCAGATAAGGAAGCGTCCAATCTGGAATAACATGAAGAGCTGCCACCAATTGAGCCTCCGGATCAGGAATAGCCAAATCCTCTTCACCGGGGATCTTGACCGACGGGTTGTGCAGCACATCCAGAAAAACATTGGGCGGGACCGGTTTGCGCTGAGAGCCCAGCCGGCTTAAAGCGTCCGCCGCTTCATTTTTCCGCCGGTCCACGTGGTCCACCTGATAGCCTTTGAAATAACCTGCAACAGTATTCACCTCCAGACGATATGCTGCCATGAGTGGGTCCTTGGAGTCCCAAGTGCCAGACACTTGCTGAGCCACAAGGTCTGAGTCACCGAAGCACTTAACTCGACTTAGATTCATCTCCTTAGCCATCCGGAGACCATGGAGCAAGGCTTCATACTCAACTGCATTATTAGTACAAGGGAACATTAAGCGGAGAACATAACAAAACTTATCACCTCGTGGGGAAGTTAATACGACTCCAGCCCCCGAGCCTTCCAACTGCCTGGATCCGTCAAAATGGATGGTCCAATACGTGTGATCTGGCTTTTCTTCAGGTGCTTGCATTTCCGTCCAATAATTGATGAAATCAACAAGTGCTTGAGACTTAACCGCTGTCCGAGGCACATACTTCAAACCGTACGGCCCTAGCTCTATGGCCCACTTTGCAATCCGGCCAGTTGCTTCCCGGTTCTGGATGATATCTCCCAAAGGAGCAGAACTGACCACCGTAATTGGGTGCCCTTGGAAATATTGTTTAAGCTTCCGGCTTGCCATAAAAACTCCATACACCAGCTTCTGCCAATGCAGATACCTTTGCTTGGACTCGATTAGCACCTCGCTGATATAATAGACCGGTTGTTGAACCAGATGCTCCTTGCCTGCCTCCTTTTGCTCCACCACAATAGCCACGCTGACCGCCCGAGCATTGGCAGCAACGGCTCCTTGTCAATGGGAGCGGCGAGCACCGGCGGATTGGCAAATTGCCGCTTTAAGTCCTCAAATGCTTCATCAGCGGCGGAACTCCAGGCAAACTGATCCGTCTTTTCCAACATCTGATACAAAGGGATTGCCTTCTCACCAAGACGACTGATAAACCGGCTTAATGCTGCAATCCGGCCGGCCAGTCGTTGAACATCATTGATACACTTTGGCTTAGCCAGGGAGGTGATCACCGTGATCTTCTCCGGATTAGCCTCAATTCCCCTGTTGGACACCAGAAAACCCAATAGCTTGCCCGCCGGTACACCAAAGACACACTTGTCCGGATTAAGCATCATCTTGTATGTCCTCAGGTTATCAAAGGTTTCCTTCAAATCAGCAATCAAAGTCTCCTTCTCCCTAGACTTAACCATGATATCATCCACGTAAGCATGTACATTACGGCCGATTTGCTTGTGAAAACAATTTTGTACACACCATTGATAAGTTGCCTGGGCACTCTTGAGCCCGAAGGGCATAGACACATAGCAGAAGGCTCCAAAGGGAGTTATAAATGTTGTCTTCTCCTGGTCCTTAACTGCCATTTTGATCTGATGATAGCCAGAATACGCATCCAAAAAACTTAAACGCTCACAACCCGCCGTAGCATCAATAATTTGATCAATACGGGGGAGGGCAAAAGGATCTGCTGGACAAGCCTTATTAAGATCTGTGTAATCCACACACATGCGCCAGGTGCCATTTTTCTTGAGGACCAGCACCGGATTGGCAAGCCACTCAGGGTGAAAAACTTCAACAATAAAGCCAGCTGCTAAGAGCCTGGCTACCTCTTCTCCAATTGCCTTGCGTCTTTCTTCGTTAAATCGGCGGAGGAACTGTTTCACCGGTTTATATTTAGGATCCACATTAAGTGTGTGCTCAGCGAGTTGCCTCGGTACACCTGGCATGTCAGAGGGATTCCATGCAAAAATGTCCTAATTCTCACGGATGAACTCGATGAGCGCGCTTTCCTATTTCGGATCCAAGTTGGCACTGATGCTGAACTGCTTGGACGAATCGCTAGGTACGAAGTCAACAAGCTTAGTTTCTGCTGCCGATTTGAACTTCAGGGCCGGATCATGCTTTGTAGTTGGCTTCTTCAACAGAGTCATGTCCGCCAGATCAACATTGTCTTTATAGTACTTCAACTCCTCGGTGGCACAAACCGACTCTGCATAAGCCGCATCTCCTTCCTCGCATTCCAAGGCGATTTTGCGGCTTCCGTGAACCGTTATTGTCCCCTTGTGACCCGGCATCTTGAGCTGCAAATACACATAACAGGGCCGAGCCATAAACTTGGCGTAGGCCGGTCGCCCAAACAGGGCATGATATGGACTTTGGATTTTCACCACTTCAAACGTCAATGTCTCCGACCTGGAATCATGATCATCCCCAAAGGCCACTTCCAGAGCTATCTTACCAACGGGATATGCTGATCTGCCAGGCACTACACCGTGGAATACTGTATTAGACGATTTGAGACTCTTATCTGTTAGTCCCATACGACGGAAGGTCTCATAGTACAGGATGTTAATGCTGCTCCCTCCATCCATGAGCACCTTGGTGAACTTGTAACCTCCCACCTGAGGTGCCACCACCAGAGCCAACTGACCCGGATTATCGACCTGGGGAGGGTGATCTTCTCTGCTCCATATGAATGGCTGTTCAGACCAACGTAGATAACGGGGTATGGCCGGTTCAACAGAGTTAACCACCCGCCTCTGAACCTTCCGGTCTCGCTTGTCCAAGCTAGTGGTGAAGACATGGTACTGCCCATTACTCAACTGCTTTGGGTTGCTCTGGTAACCTGACTGTTGCTGCTGTTGGTTGTAACCACCCTACTTGTTCTGACTATTTTGACCATTATGTCCGCCCGGATTACCATTGAATCCTGAACCGGAACTTCCTCCACCGTAACCCGGCCCGGATCCTGAGCCACCGCCAGATTCGTGATCATACCGGAAATTATTAGAATTCTTGAACTCCTGCATAATAAAGCAATCCTTCCAAAGGTGGTTTGCTGGCGCCTCCTTCGTCCCATGTCTTGGACAGGGCTGGCTTAGCAGATAGTTTAGTTAATACTGCGGTGTCAGCGTTAATGCGGTCTGAGGAGTGCAACACTTGTGAAACCCGGCGCACCCAATGAGTCGTTGATTCTCCTTCCTCCTGGACGCATGCAACTAAGTCCACTATCGACATAGGTTGTTTACAGGTATCTTTGAAATTGCTAATAAACCGGGCTCGTAATTGGGCCCATGAACTGATAGAATTAGCCGGCAAGCTTTTTAACCAAGTATGGGTTGTTCCTTCAAGCATCATGGTGAAGTATTTCGCACACGCCGCATCATCCACATCAAGCATCTCCATGGACATCTCATAGCTCTCCACCCATGTCTCCGGAGGTTGATCCGCCGTGTAATTTGGTACCTTGTGCGGGCCTTTGAAATCTTTGGGCAGGCGCACGTTGCGTAAAGCGAGGATAAGGCAAGGCACCCCCAAAGAACTAGAAGCAACACCAGGTTCAGTCAAGGTTGGACGAACCAGCGTGAGCTGCCGAGCCTGATGTTGTGTGGCTAACTCGGGCTCCCTGCGCGCGCGGGCCCGGTCCACTACTCCCTGAGCGTTATCAGCACCACCCGCCGGGTTGTTGTCATGGGGTGCTCCACGTCGTTCATTACTCGACACTGCTGGTTCATCCATATGTCTGCTATAGCTCCGGCTTGGACGGGGGGTCGAGTGGATCCGGTCGCGGCTGTACGAGTACGCTTCCTGTTGGGCCAAAGCTGTCCTCAGAAGTTCCTTGACCCGTCGCGTCTCTACTGCCTGCGGCGAGTCACCTTCAATTGGAATGGCCTCCAGCCGTGCAGCAGCAGCAACAAGATTGTCCATTGGGTTGGAGTAGTGACCCGGAGGAGTTAAAGCAGCCTGAGGTATAACGGTGTTTTGACGAGGCGGGTCCATCTGACGAGGCTGAACCGGTGCACCGGTCCCAGGGGCTTCTGCCCGGTTTCCCTCCAGCGGATTGCCGGCTCTTGGTCCTGGAGTGTTGAAAAGGTCTCTGGCCTCGAAAACTGGAGGTAAGCGGGATCGGTGCTTCCTCCTCATGACTTCATGCGACGCGCTCTGGTCCAACATAAGCCTGTAGGCCTGTGCGTCTAAAGCGGCCCGCTCTGCGGCCATCCTGGTGTCCTCAGCCGCCAGATCCGCCTTGGCCTGGGTGATCTGTTCCTTTACCTTTGCAATCTCTGCGTTGTGAACGTCCTGATCCGGCGGATTAACTTCTGCCATAAGCACAGCCAACGCATCAAATAGTTCTGATAGAACCTGAGCCGGCGGGCGCACAGGGCCTCCTGCCCCGGCAGCCATCGCCGCTGCTGAACCGGAGATCGTTGCCGCAGCTGTTGAAGAATGAGGCGCTACTTGTGTTCCGGCCATGAATATTCCAACCCTATTGGGCAGATTAGAGGGGTCCGGAATACTGTCGCCATCGGAACAACTCCCAATTTGGCCATCTTGTAGCTAATAAAGAGATTCGGTTTCTCCGGTCGAAGTTTCATTACCGGAACAAACGACGGTCGTGCCGCGAAATTCCGATCCGTCCTCATAACTTCCTCCATGGATGACTCCTACGAAGGCACGCTTCATGGCCGGTTTAACCCGGGCGGATCGCGCATGTTGAGCCGTCTCGACGAGGTCGGTGTAGATGTCCGGCTCAGGGCCCGGTTCACCGATCTTGCCAATGAAAACGTGAATGCTACCAAAGGGGACCCGGTACCCGTACTCAATTGAGCCGGCCTCGGGGCCCCAGCCTGCGTTGTCGATGTAGAGCTTGCCGCGATGACTCTTAGTCATCCGGCCTATAGTGTAGCCCTCGAGTCCTTCAAAGCGGCCCTCCAAGAACCGGAAACCATCGTGCGATAGCCCCACGGTGGGCGCCAACTGTCGTGGTTTTGTCACGGCAGATGTCCTAGAGAAAGGACTTAGTCGTGGAGCCATCACGGCGGGTTAGCTTGAAGGGGTTAATGCGGACACAAGGACGCAAGAGAGTTTATACTAGTTCAGCCCCTTCGATGAAGGTAAAAGACTACGTCTAGTTGTGATGGAATTGATGGGGTTTCGATGACTAGGGAGCAAACAAGCTTCGCCTATGTCTCGAGTTGTTGTCTGTTGTCCCTGAACCGCCGCCGGTTCGTCCCCTTATATACACGGGTGACACCCGTCGGTTCACAGAGTCCCAACACCGGTCGATATTCGTATCCGGGTTGGTCTCTCCTTATTCCTAACTTACAGTACAAGTTTATATACAAATTCCTCTTTACAGCTACAAGTCTTGAACCGGCTACGGGCCTTAGGCCCTCATCTGCCTTCTTAGGCTTTATCACTTCTGGAACTACTGATGAAGTTGACCCGGCCCAGATAGGCCGGTTTACGCCCAGCAGTAATATCCCCAACAGACGGCATGTTTGTGATTTATGGCATGCCAACCACTTTAATAGACACATCGTATAGTTATATCATGTCATCCTGTTTACGTAGTCATCATATTTTGAAGTATGTCATTCTATCCTATTTAGTTAGCCATCATACATGTGAAATCGTGTCATGCTATCCCATTTAATTAGCCATCATATATGTGAAATTATGTCTTGCTATTCTGTTTGGTTAGACAACATAAATGTGAATTATTTCATGCCCTGTTTTCTTCCCTACTATCCATTGCACCTGTCTATCTTACAATGTCTGTACATTCAATTACTTTTCTTGTTTATCAGCCATTTCAATTGGAGGGGGTGATGGCAGTATCTATGGGAGTAAAAACACGGTCTTTAGAAAAGATCGTGCTACCTGTCGATGGAGATAGAACCACGGTTGTACTTGCCCAAGAACCAGCCCCACCACACATAACCCAGACTCACGCAGATTGTACCCCTACCTAGTTGGACAAAGAACCAACTACACCGCTTCTAACCCCAACCCCAGCAGATAGTAACCCAGTTCCCGTTGACACAACACCGTCTCCACCACAGAGCACCCAAACACGAGCAGTTAGTAAGGCAACTGCAGTGCCCAAAGCACGAGAACCACCACTCCGAACCCCAAGTCAACACTTAAAGTAGAAGAAGAATTGTTCTCAGGTCAGGTTCCGTGGCTATGGTTCATACTACTTAGCTCTTGCATCACTGTATTTACTCATACCAACTAATTTCAAATTTGAAGGATGCAATTGAAACTCCAATGGCGCAACAGGTATGTTTTAAACCTGTTTCTTTAACGTGTTTGCTGTTGTAACTTGCTCTATGTTGATTTCAGTTTCAATTGAATAAACAGTTATATTCTCATGCCATGCACTTTACAAGTGTTGTTATTGTTGTGTAGTTTCCCACACTTATATTTTGTCTAAGCTGCTTTGTCTTAAATAGATATGATTCGAACTGTATCTATCTTGATTTGGCAACATAAACTAGAATGATATAGACCATACAGTGACCATACTACATAGATATATGTTTGTTTCATGTTGTTATCCTGTCCACCTTACTACTGAACTGGTTTACCAAAATGAGTTTCATATACTACATTGTAAACCTGTGATGTGTTTGTTTATTTCTCTTTTAGAATGCGGATAAAATATTGGAGAAGAGTACCCCGTTATGCAATGGTACAGGAAGTAATGCGAATAAGGTTCAAGATAGTGAGACATCCCTATTGGTCTCCAAGAAAGCTGATAAAAACTATATTGAAGACACTGAGACAACCCCAAAGTCCTATCTTGATGTAGTGTTCGAGTTACTGGCTACTACTACTGGCACCAGCTCTTCGAACTCGCTGCCTGAATCAGTTCGGCTTCTTGAGTCTCAACTTCAAGTTGAAAGACATCGATCAGATGTTATGCGACAAGAAGCCGAGGGACTGGGGAAGTCCCTGCAAAATTCAGATGCATACCTTCTAGTGCAACAGCAAGTGCTGGAGGATTTAAGCGCCAAACAAGAGAAAGTTAATAAGCTTGCTAAGCATCTTGCCAGCATTATGGGTACCCAGGATATTGTTTCTTGAGCTCTTCTAAAGTGGTTTCAGTTCTGGACTTGTTTTGCTGCGGCGTTTATATGCTGCTTTGTTCCCTATATTTGCACTGGTGGCAAACTTTGATGCCCAGTGGATGTAATATGTGTAATAGCCATGATAGCCTATCGTAAGTTGCTTGCCTATTTATTTCCTTATTGTCTTGTTTATTTGTTTTCTTGTAGTCAGTGCAGTTCTTTTTTCCACGGTTTGCTAGTGGCCGCAATAGCCTATTTTTTTAAAACTAGGCCACATTAACCATGGGCTACATATTTACTTTAGTTAACATGGGCCTCCTACAGGCCGTAGAAACAATGGGCCTTCTAAGGGCCATACAAACAATGGGCCTTCTACGGGGCGTAGAAACAATGGGCCTTCTACGGGGCGTATCATCAATGGGCCTTCTATGGGGCATAGAAACAATGGGCCTTCTACGGGTCGTATCATCAATGGGCCTTCTACGGGCCGTATGATCGGTTGGCCAAACATGGGCCAATAACAAACCACATTATGGTCGTAAATGGGCTAGAATTGAAATCGTCCGTTCATGGGCCGACCATAATGGGACGTAGTTAATCGGCCGTATTTGATGACGCTATGAAAACGGCCCAACGTATTAATGGGCCACAAACGGGCCGACTGTAACCACAGGCTAAATTTGGCCCACGAGCAGAAAATGACAGTAACGGGCCGAAAGTAAACGAATGCTGGAAATGAGCCCAAGAATAAATGGGCCCTGAGAAGGCCGAAAGATAACATGGGCTGGAAACGGCCCAATGGAATAATGGGCCATTAATGGGTATAAAGTGATGCACTATTCATTACGGGCCAGTTTTACCACGGGCCGTTAATGGGCCGAGGGTTACTAAGGGCCTCATATGGGCTAAAAGACGTCATGGGCCATACATAGTCCGGAAGTTAAAACGGGCTAGAATAATATTGGACGGCCCAGATGACACTACTGGGCCTAATTCGGATAGGTTGTAAACGGGCCCTGGGTTAGCGGGCTGTAAATGGGCTATATGCGAATAGGCCGTTAACAGGCTTGTCGTGGGCCGGCCTGCCACCTTTTGACCAAGTCAAATGGGCCGGCCTTTTCACAGGAATGGGCCTCTGTTGGGCCATGCCACGTGTCGACGTATCATAGGTGCTTCGGGTCCAATGAGTGGATTACATCTGTCCCAACGGCAAGCCGACACGTGTTCCCTCCAGCCAATGATGATTTTACACGTGGAAAATCCCCATTGGTCGGGGTTGTTAATGGGTTATCAGATCCAAAACCGGACCCGATAGCTTAACGGCGTTCCGTTACGGTGGATGTCACATGTCGGTCACCCTTGACGAAAGCACTTCTGTGACGCGCGATTTATCATCATGGAAGTGGACACTTCCGTGATGATAATTTTGGTAATGTCATGGAACACTTCTACGACAGCACAGGTATGACTATCTTGATTCTGTCATAAATTTGTCATGGGTGTACATGCATGACAGAAAACGTGACCTACTGTGACAAACACATATCATCACGGAAGTGTATTTTTTTGTAGTGTTGGACCAATGACAAGAGCACGAGCCAAGGCTGTCGAAGATAAGGTGAACTCGCTCCTCTCGAACTACCAATTTCTATGCATGAGACATGGCTACTACCTCAAGTGGAAACCCTATGTGTGATCACATACTTGGAGGAAAGCCACGGATCAGCTACACCCAACGGACAAGATGGTGAGGACACCAAGCTCAATGGACGAGAAGAAGGACTGCTTGAAACTTCCAGTCACTGGACGATCGGCGAACCTTGGACGTCCGACGAACTCCAGGCACCGGACGACCGACCCCCTACGGACGACCGGCGCTACCACACCTAAGCCAAAACGCCGGATTTTCGAAGACCATCGAACGACCGACATCCCGGACATCCGACCCCAACCGGACGTCCGACCAAAGCACATCCAAGCCGAATCTACGGATGCCCGACGAGCATCGGATGTCTGGACCCTCGCAAGCCTCCGGACGACAGGTAACTACCGGACGTCCGACGCCTGTGTGCTGATTTCGTGTTGGGCCGAAGCCCATGTACCCCTTCGACCTCTAAGACTGTATATAGACCTCCTCCTCCTCTTTTCTAGGGTCAGTGTTGTGATAGCTCATTTGTGAGATAGAGCCTCGCTCATCAATACGGATCTACTCCTTGAGAGAGACCGCGGCCCCTCTACGGAGAAGGTCCCCTTGGATTCAAGACCCCCCTTTTGGGTGGCCCCATCAAGACCTCCTTTGGAGAAGACCGGTTACCTTATGTATCGTCCCGTGTTGACTTTGGATTGTGTGTCTCTTTTGTGTTTGAGGATCTAGCATATGTGTGATCATTCTTGTTGGTTTGAGTGATTCTCCCGTGCTTTCCCTCGTGTTTTCCCTCGTGTTTCCCCTCGTGTTCTTAGTGTTCATTGTGGGATCCACTCCTTTCATGAAAGATCGGCCATCTAGGGTTCCACCCTACATCATCTTGGTATCTAGAGCCACGTTGATCATGATTTCGGAGCCTCCCTGTTGTGTTTTCTAGCCTTGTTTTGTTGATTTTGTCCCTAATTCGGAAATTCCCCACAAAAATAGCCCCCAATTTTTTTTTGTGATTTGTTGGTGTGATGAAATTTTGTTGGATTTGATCTGTGGATTTGCTTTGCCTTGAGTGGATCTAGCTTTTCCCCTTCGTCTCCACCTTCTTCATCCACAAAATCGCCTGGATTTGACCTTTTTTTGCCACATCCACCTCGAACACTAGCAGTTCATACCGTGCCCGGATTTCGCATAGGCACCGGACGTCCGACATCTTACGGACGACTGGAGGCCGGACGATCGGCCCCCTCCCCGACGTCCGAAAAACCCTCACGAAACTGAACCCGCCCCCCCAAAAAAAATTTCAGCTACCGCCCCACTTCCGCATACGCTTTCCCATACCACCTCCATTTCCCGCAACCACCATTACTAACTCGTTTCACACTCCGATACGTTTTTGCCACATTGTGCTTTGAGAATTTAGGTTGCGGTTCCGTGTCCTATTGTGTTTTGGCTATTTAGGTACGGTTCGACATCAACATCACCGCCGCTCATCTTCGCCACAGATTCGTCATCAACAACAACCACTCCACCATTTTGACACCATACTGTAAGCAAGAACAGTAACCTCATCTTGGGTATCGTGATGCATCATTCTTGCCATTACACTGATAGCCAACATAGCCCAATTTTGCGTATCTTACCCATCGAGACTAGCCTTTGAGTATTGACAGCAACGTGACTTGTGCACATTAGTGATCATACTTCCCGTAGCATACATACATATCATTGGTGCATATCTCGGTATCATCTCTTGTGTCACAAAGTTGTCAGCACATACACAATTGCTATCTTGGTTCGTGAAGCATTGCATCAGAAAAGAGCTCAAACACAAAGAGCCAAACAAGCTTTTAAGCAAAAGAGGAAGATAAGCAAAAAGCTTTTAAGCAAGAACCATAGCATCATACAACATTAAGATTGTCATACTAGATCATCTTGGATCATATCATCAAAATACCATACATAGAGCATACTTGGGATAGAAGTCATTGCATTTTTTCTTAGTAGGTTGTGCACAAGTCTTCTTATCCGCCTATTGTGCAATCGTGCTAGCGTCTCTCTAGTGTTGTGCAATAAGAGCATTTTCGTGGATTCCAAATTTTGCCTCATCCTTGGTTGCCCGACCCCATTTAACTCTTTGCGTGTGTATTTCCGTGTACCATATTTTGCTATTGGTCTACTTGTTGCATTGCAAATTTGCGAATATTTTCAGACATTATTGATGCTCACTAACAATTGCATCAAATTTTGTGCCACCATCCTAACCGAGCTCCACCATAAGCTTTTACTTGTGTAGGTGTGAGAAACCGACAAGAATTGGTACCGATTATGCTATTTCCTTGTTCCACATTGAGTGATCATTGATCCATCTTCAACATCGGTCAAGGTACATTTGGTATAAGTTCTTCTCCTTCTCCCACTCACATATTTGTTTGGAATGATGGATAGGCCAAGTACTTCTACCAACCCACTCTACATCGAACAAGACGACGACATGACTTCCTACGTCACAAAGAGTCACCTCTTTGGTGCACAACGTGCTTTGCATCAAGAGCAACGAGCAATGAGTGAACGCATCGACAACCTCGCCACTGACTTGCGACTCTCCGAGCAACGTACAAGAGACTATTTTGACAACAAGCTTGACGACCACAAGCAAGAGAATGATGCAATAATGGACGAGATTCGTGCTTTGTTGCTCAACCGCTCTTATTCCACTTCGTCCTCATCAAGACGGAGCCGCTCAAGTCGACACTCCGACTACACCATCTCCGGCTCAAGTACACCGACATCAAATACTCTTTGACGTGCCGCGTGCCAAGACCGTCAAGCAAACCGCAACCCTCTACACGACACCAACTCTCAAGAACAACGACATCGTCAAAACCAAGCTACCTTTGCGCAAGCGTGAGAACGGCAACGCCAATGCCATCACGAAGAGGAAGAGCGAGCGCGCCTACACCAAGAAGCACAAGACACTGAGGCACAACGTCAAGAACAACAATTGTGAGAAGCTCAAGCACTTGAGGCGCAACAAGCCCTCCGAGATTCAAGTCGAGCCGTAGCCAACCGAGGCCGACATGCTCGTGAGCATCAAGAAGCGCTCCGTGATGAAGTCCACAAATGAATATATCAAGCTCGCGTGCATCGTTAAGCTTGACAAGTTCCTCCACAAGCTCGCCAAGAACATCAAATTCAAGAAGAGCAAGAAGACATTGGAAATCCTCCCCGATAAGAGCAAGTTGTGAGAGACTATCCTCCTCGTCAAGGATGTCATCATCCCCGACCCCAACACAATGAAGAACAAAGATACAACAAGCTCAAGTTCACCATGCCCAAGTTCAATGGAAGCAATGATCCCGAAGAGTACCTTTCAAGGGCATTGAAGGTCGACAAAATCTTCTGTTTGCACAACTATGAAGAAGAGAAGATGTAACATCCCAAATTTTCAATTTGAAATGTTATACACAGTCATCCATGCATATCATATTTTATTTGCATTTTGTCTCGCGATCCTCGAAATCCTAAGCAACTCAAGGACCCTCGGAGAGAGTTGGGGATTTCCCCGGTTTCATATTTGATTTTTATCAAATCTGAAATGAGGATTTTGGTTTTAATTATTTTTCTCTCCGAAAATATTTCATATTAAAATATATGAGAGGAGATAATATGACTTCTCCAAGATAATTGAAATATAGGAGGAAAAATATTAAAATCAAATATTTGTTTTATTTGGATTTTATTGCAATTTTGTTTGCATTAGAAAAATTGCACGTTTTCAAAGTTGCATTTTAGGGCCAAGAAAATGTTCATCTCGTTCCAAATATTTTATTTAGACGATGAAAATTTATTTTCGCATTTTTAGATTTTTATTCATTTGTCTAGGATTTTATTTCTGTCGGCAGAATTATTTTTAAAAAAAAGTTCCCGCGCCCGACTGGGCCTAAGGCCCAGTCAAGCCAGGCCGGCCCGCAGCCGATGCCGCCTCCCCGTGCGCACGCCGCCCCGCCGCCGCTCGGACTAGGAGTCCGAGCCGGACTCCGCCGCCGCCACCGCTTGCCCCTCCTCCAAGCAAGCCGCCCCGCCCCTCCCTTTATATAGCCGCCACCCCCGCCGCCCCAAACCACCACCGCCG